>NC_083339.1:37486272-37774201 GCF_019175385.1 Lycium barbarum | reverse complement strand
AACCCACCAGGCTTCTGATGCTCGATCTTTACCTGTTGGCAATTTGGGCACCGAGCAACGAACTCTGCGATGTTCCTTTTCATACCATCCCACCAGTATAAGCATCTGAGGTCATGGTACATCTTTGTTGATCCCGGATGAACATAATACGAGCATAATGTGCCTGTCCCATAATCTGCCGCCGCAAGCCCTGCAACGTCAGGTACACATAACCTGTCTCTATATAATAATACTCCGTCAGGTGTAATCTCGAACGGGGTCCTCTCCTTATCAAGGGATGCATCCCTGTACTGTGCAAGAACAGGATCCTCATATTGGCGTCGCTTTACTTCTTCCATAATAGAAGACTCTGCAACTTCTCGGACAGAAACCCCAGTATTTCCAGAATCAGCCAAACGGACTCCAAGACTAGCTAGCTGATGAATTTCACGAACTATTTCTTTCCTTTCTGGCTGTATGTCGGTCAAGCTGCCCATAGACTTGCGGCTAAGTGCATCAGCTACAACATTGGCTTTCCCAGGATGATATAAAATGTCAACATCATAATCTTTCAACAACTCGAGCCATCTCCTTTGCCACAAATTCAGCTCCTTTTTCTTATAGATGTACTGATGGCTTTTGTGGCCTGTATAAATATCATCATGAACGCCATATAAGTAGTGCCGCCATATCTTCGAAGCATGAATTACCGCTGCTAATTCCAGGTCATGAGTAGGATAATTCCTTTCGTGCGGTCTGAGCTGCCGGGAGGCATAGGCTATAACTCTGTCATGCTGCATTAATACACAACTTATCCCAACACCGGAAGCATCACAATAAATGACATACCCGTCTGGCCCCTCGGGAAGAGTTAGAACTGGTGCTGTAATCAACTTTTCCTTCAGCAACTGGAAGCTTCGTTCACAAGCATCGGTCCACTGGAATTTTGCTGCCTTCTAAGTCAGCTTCGTTAACGGTGCTGCAATCGAAGCAAAATTCTCCACAAATCTCCTGTAATATCCTTCCAATCCCAGAAAACTACGTACCTCAATAGGTGTCGTAGGCCTAGGCCAATTCTTTACGGCCTTCATCTTCTGTGTATCGACCCGAATACCATCTGCTCCGACGATGTGCCCCAAAAATGCCACTGAAGTCAACTAGAATTCACATTTGGAGAACTTAGCATATAATTTCTGTTGTCGGAGTGTTCGGAGTACTGTCCTCAAATGATCTGAATGCTCCTCCTCCGATCGTGAATAAACCAGAATATCATCAATAAATACAATCACGAACATGTCTAGGAACGGTCTGAATACCCGATTCATCAAGTCCATAAACATTGCTGGGGCGTTGGTCAGTCCGAAAGACATTACCCTGAACTCGTAGTGCCCGTATCGGGTCCTGAATGCAGTCTTCAGAATATCTTCCTCTCTTACCCGTACCTGGTGATAGCCCGAGCGCAAATCTATCTTCGAGAAATACTTAGCACCCTACAACTGGTCAAATAAATCATCAATCCGGGGAAGGGGATATTTATTCTTTATAGTCACCTTGTTCAGCTGCCTATAATCTATGCACATCCGTAGCGATCCATCTTTCTTCCTTACGAACAATATCGGTGCTCCCCAAGGTGATGTACTGGGTCTAATGAAGCCTTTCTCTATTAAATCCTTCAGTCGTTCCTTCAATTCCTTCAATTCTGCAGGTGTCATTCTGTAAGGAGGAATAGATATAGGCTGGGTATCTGGCAGCACATCTATCGTAAACTCTATTTCCCGTTCAGTAGGAAGGCCTGGAAGCTCGTCTGGAAATACATCTGGAAATTCATTAACTACTGGAACTGATTGAAGTGTAGGTGCTTCCGCTTTAATATCATGCACGCGAACCAGATGATAAATATACCCCTTTTGAATCATTTTCCTGGCCTTCAGGTATGAAATAAAATTATCCCTCGGCGATGCTGTATTTCCTGCCCATTCTATAATTGGTTCTCCTGGAAATTAGAAGCGGACTACCTTTTTCTGACAGTCAACGTTGGCATAACAAGAGGCTAACCAATCCATGCCCATAATAACATCGAATTCTATCATATCCAGCTCTATCAAATCGGCCTTGGTGCAATGGCCACATATAATTACTGAACAATCTCTATATACCTGCCTTGCTATAACAGAATCCCCGACCGTGTAGCTACCTCGAACAGTTCTATCGGTTCAGGTTTTATCCCAATTCTACTAGCAACCAGGGGGGAGATATATGATATATTAAACCTTACCTTTTCACCACACTTCTCACTTAGCTAGGGTTATGAATTTGCAACAAGGAGTGGTTTAATTGCTCCAACAACTATCTCACATTAAAGAGGACCTTCCAATTAGTTGATTTGCTAGGAGAAAATATTTTTTTTGTGATCAAATTTTCCAAGGTGTTGTTCGGCTACACCATGGCCGAATGGCCCTATTTGTTTTTCTCCAAGTTTCTTGAATTTTCTAAGTGTGGAAGATGAAGAATATGACTAATAAGTCATCTAATATACACATATATAACTCATCCATGTGGGCCAAGGCCCACCCCACCTTACACGGCGCCACTTGGCCTTTTTTTTTTGTTCAAGAATTTTAAGTTCCCATAATTCACTTTTAACCCCAAACTTCCCTTAATATTTCCATGAGCCACCTTGTGAATTTTCCTTTTTACCCCTACCCTTTCTTAATATTTCCACATCAATAATTTTCATAAACAACTTGTGTATTAAACAAGATCAAAATATAGCCTTGCCCTTAACTTCTCGCACTTATCTTGACTTATCCGAATGTACAAAATACGGGATATAACAAGTGGAGTGCTCCTGTGAATCTGCTGAGTAGCTCCTAAGAATCTGGGCCACCTCCCTGTCTACCTGTGGGCATGAACACAGCGTCCAAAAAGAAAGGACGTCAGTATGAAAAATGTACAGAGTATGTAAGGCAAGAATAATACTAGCATAATAAAGAAATAATGAAACATGAGGCAGAGATATAACCTTTACGTCAATGCCTCTTAAGGCGAATACTATGCATGCTTAACTTTTAAAGGATAACACATATTATGCATATCAAATATACCATCATCGTTAACCCGCATCCGGGTAACTATCACTCGCCGCCCACTAGTGGTGTCATGTCCGGCCAAATGGGCACGGTGTTATCGCAAGCCGCCCGCCTTAGCGGTGTCATGCCAGGCCATCTAGGCACAGTGTAATAATAAGCTGCCTGTCTTAGCGGTGTTATGCCTGCCCGGCCATCTAGGCATGGTGTAATCTCATCATTATATACTTATCATAAAGCATGCATTAAAATCAATTAAATGCTACAACTCTATCGGGGTGACGTAAGGTTGAGAACCCCCGATTCCACTATGGAGTAGTCATAATCATCATGTCTCACCTTGAAGGAACTAGCATTATAAGGCGAGTCTAGAAACAATGAATAACATCAAGGAATCATATAAGGATCATTAGCATCATAAGAATATCATATCATGAGCTTTAGGGTCTCTAGTTTTGGATTCATCGTCATCATTATCACGATCATAACACGTCTCTTCTCATTATCTTATGAGTAGCCCTTGATAGCCATAGACTTATAATTTCCGCAATATGAGAAAGTCATGGAAAGATAAATGAATGTCATATTATTGGAATCATGCCTTAGAAAAAGAAGTTACTAGCCTCACATACCTTTACGCCTCTCTATCTTTATCGATTAAACGCTTCCCTCCAATGATCGCGGACATTCAAGAGTGTTCGTACTGAGGTTAGATAATCGGAAAACATGCTTAAGCTTAAGCTAAAGCTAGTGAAAATTGGGCAGCATCTCCTTTGTTTTTTATAACTTTCTCCATATAATATAACAACTCCCAAACATCAACAACACACCCACAATATCATAATCCATGAACTTCGTTAAGTTAGTCATTATTCAATTCTCAAAATCTCCTCTCAAAGTCATCCACAACCATGGTTATCACCCAACGTCGCATTCATTCACATATAATGCTTCTTTTACATTCTTAATATCATTCATAATGAGATTATACCCATAACATGTCAAGAACTATGATTCAAGTCAAGTTACCATTCAAGATTTCCACTATTCTCATATTTGTAACCCATTTTCTACTTTCTTCCATAATCCAAGTCTTTCAACAATTCAATACTCTTAATACCATGAAATGAACATTAAAATCACCTTTGATTGTGAAGTTATGGGTTTTGGATGGAAATGCTTCTCTTGGAGAAAACCCTAGCTTCACTTCCAAAGAAATTTCTATCTTCCATCAACCCTAATTAGCATTCTTGCACTTGATTCTACTAGTCTTTGGTATTTGATCTTTGTTTTCCCTTGAATTTATGTTAATGAAATGTGCGGAACCTTCTAGAGGCCTTAAGAGAAGTGGAGAAGATGTAAAAAATTAAAAATTAGAAGTGGTAATTTATATTTATACTTGGAAAAAACAACTGTCCCGACCGTATTATATGGACACTTATACGGTCCGTATAACATTATACAGTACGTATAAGTGACCGTACTTCACCATCAGGGATTTTCCCTTCCTGTTGAGGTTATACGGACCCTTATACGGACTGTATAAATTTATACGGACCGTATAAGTGGTCGTATAACTCTATTTTTCTGAAGTTAATCTCGTCGTTTCATTTCATCTCCAATCCTTTTGGAACCTCATTAGCACTTGTTTAACACTTCAATAACAATCTAAAGAGCGTTATAACTCTTCCTCAAAATATTATTAAATCAACATTAGCCAGCTTCTTTCCAAACCTTTCCAAAACACGACTTATACTTTGTCTTCCTCAACGAACTTTCTTCTCTTGCCTCAAATGTCTTTGGAATCTTAATTAGAATCAATGGGTACCCTTTTTTACTTGTAGGAACATTATATACTTCTTACCCTATGTTAGTCTATTTACCGCGCAACGACATGAGATTTTTCGAGGTGGAACACTCTTCCCCCCTTTAAAAACATTCGTCCTCGAATGTTAAGTTCTCGGGAGGTATGTGGTCATCCCCACTATCACCGAAATCTAGCACACATGCCCGTAACATATCTTCCAAAGTCTGAATAATGCATTCGGCTTGCCCATCAGTTTGTGGATGAAATGCTATGTTAAGCCTTACCTGAGTACCTAAGCCTTCTTGGAAAGACTTCTATAATTTAGCTATAAATTGTGCTCCTCTGTCAGTAATAATGGACACTGGGACACCATGAAGTCGCACTATCTCCTTAAGATACAACTTTCCATAATCTTCTGCCGAATATGTGGTTCTGATTGGAAGGAAATGAGCTGATTTCATGAGTCTGTCAATAATTACCCATATGGAGTCATACTTTTACCGAGAGCGAGGTAAACCTACAATAAAAGCCATGTTGATCACTTCCCATTTCTAGGTTGGAATTTCCATGGCTTGTAACAACCCTCCAAGCTTCTAATGCTCAACTTTCACTTGTTGGCAATTTAGGCACTGAGCCATAAACTCTGCGATATCCTTTTTCATTCCATCCCACCAATACATTAGCTTAAGATCATGGTACATCTTTGTCGGTCCTGGATGAATAGAATAACGGGAGTAATGAGCTTCTTCTATAATCTGGCAACGTAGTCCTGTAACATTTGGAACACATAGCCTGCCTCGGTACCTGAGAACTCCATCCGCCGAAACTTCAAATGGTGATTTTTCTTTCTCTGGAAATGTATCTCTATAATGACTCAACTGGGAATCTTGATATTGGCGCCTTTTCACTTCTGTGTCTAAGGATGAAACAACTGGGTTATGAATATCAACTCTCACATTGCCTGAATCGATTCAACAAACTCCGAGGCTAGCTAGCTGGTGCAGCTCACGGATTAATTCTTTCTTATTCTGGAGAAATCTCACACAGACTACCCATTGATTTGCGGCTAAGTGCATCGGCTACCATGTTCGCCTTTCCAGGATGATATAAAATACTCACATCATAATCCTTCAGCAATTCTAACCATCGCCTCTGTCGTAGATTCAACTCCTTCTGCTTGAAAATATACTGGAGACTTTTATGATCTGTATAAATATCAACATGTACACCATACACATAATGTCTCCATATCTTCAAAGCATGAATAACCGCTGCTAATTCAAGATCATGGGTCGGGTAATTCTGCTCATGTTTCTGCAACTGCCTTGAAGCATAGGCATTGACTTTACCGTGTTGCATCAACACACAGCCTAACCCATCACCAGAGGCATCACAATACACAACATAATCGTCTGGTCCTTCTAGGAGGGTCAGCACTGGGCTGAAGTTAATTTATCCTTCAATTCCTGGAAACTGCGTTCACAAGCATCGGTCCACTGGAATTTTGCGGATTTTTGTGTTAGTTTCCTTAATGGTGCTGAAATGGAAGAAAATCCTTCCACAAATCTTCTATAATAACCTGCCAATCCTAGAAAGCTTCGAACCTCTGTAGGTGTTGTAGGCCTCGGACAAGTCTTCACAGCCTCAATCTTTTGAACATCTACTCGAATGCCATCAGCTGAGATAATATGGCCCAGAAAAGTCATAGAATTTAGCCAAAGCTCGCATTTTGAAAATTTTGCATACAATTCTCGGTTCGAAGAATTCCAAGGACAATACGTAAGTGGTCTGCATGCTCTGTTTTTGACCGAGAATATACCAAAATGTCATCGATGAACACAATCACAAATAGATCTAGAAAGGGCCTGAATACGTTATTCATCAGATTCATAAACACTACCGGGCATTAGTTAACCCAAACTATATCACCCGAAATTCATAATGGCAATATCTAGTTTTGAAGGCCGTTTTCGGAATATCCTCTTCTCTAACTCTTACTTGGTGATACCCTGATCTCAGATTAATTTTGGAAAACGATTTAGCACCCTGCAGCTGATCGAACAAATCATTGATTCTTGAAAGCGGATATTTATTCTTTATCGTCACCTTGTTCAATTGCCTATAGTCAACGCACATCCGTAGTGAACCGTCTTTCTTTCTCACAAATAGGGCAGATGCTCCCCACGGTGATGAAATGGGCCTAATAAATCCTTTCTCAAGCAAATCCTTCAATTGTGACTTTAGCTCTTTCAACTCTGTCGGAGCCATTCGATATGGAGGAATAGATATAGGCTTGGTGTCCAGCAACACATCTATCACAAAATCAATCTCCCTTTCTAGAGGAAGGCCTGAAAGTTCATCTGGAAATAAATCCAGAAATTTATTTACTACCGAGACGGATTGAAAGGTCGGCGGCTTTGTTGTTGTATCATGAACTCGAACTAAATGATAAATATAGCCTTTAGCTATCATATTTCTTACCTTAAGGAAGGAAATAAATCTACCTCTTGGAGACACTGTATTACCTTTCCATTCAAACATGGGTTCTCCCGAGAATTAGAATCGAACTATTTTCATTCTGCAATCAACAGTAGCATAATAAGAGGCCAACCAATCCATGCCTATAATCACATCAAAATCTAGCATTTCCAGCTCAACCAAATTAACTTCAGTCTGACGATCACATACCACAATCACACAATTTTCATACACTTGTCTAGCTGTTACTGGATCACCAACTGGAGTAGATACCTTGAAAGGTTTAATTGGCCCGTGTTTTGCCCCAATGCGGCCAGCAATATAAGGAGTAATATAAGATAGCGTAGAACTCGGATCAATCAATGCATAAACATCATGAGAGAATATGGATAGTATACCTGTAACATACAAGATCCTGTCGTCCGGCTAAAGCATAAATACAGGGTTGGGTGCCACCTGAACTGGATGCTCCTCCTCTGCTCCTACCGCGGCCTGTCGGAGTCGGGAAAGTCTGCCCTACGGGGCGCACAGATGAAGAAGAACCGGCTACTGATCCTATGGGCTGAACCCCACCTCTACCGTGCCTCGAGGGACAATCATGCATCATGCACTCAGTCTGTCCACAAACATAACAAACATCTGAACCTTGGCGACACGGGCCCCAATGTAATTTTCTGCACTGACTACATCGTGGAACAGGTGGTCTCCTCTAGCTAGGATCACCTCCAAACTGGGAACCTGAGACCCTCGAACTCTGAATCGGACCAGAATAAATGGGGCAATCAGATCTCCTACACGAACTGAGGAGGTGCACTAGTCGCGGACTGGCTCAAATACCTTGAATACTATTGCTGACCCCCTCTATACTCAATACTAGCAGATCTGGCCCTCTTACTCTACCCTCTATCAATATCGCGCTCACCACTTTGCGGCTGTTGCTGCTCTTCTAAATTCTGGGCGTGGTCCTGAATAGGAGAGATGTCACTCCCTTCTTGCAATGAAGCTGTCAAGAAATCTTTGAACAAATGTGGCCCTAAACCACTCACAAATATGTGCACTCTATCTCCCATATTGGGAGCATACCGGGCCAATGAATTGAAATGGAAACTACACTCTTGATCGCTCATATTCCCTTACATTAGATTTAGAAACCTATCAGCTCGGGCCCTTCGAACCTCGGGTGGCAAATAGTGGCAAAGGAAAGCATTTATGAATTCGTGCCAAATCGGGAGAGGTGCTTTTTCCTTCCTCGAAGATATCCAATTATTATACCTTAGGGCCACTACATCCCAGAGTCTATAAGATGCCAACTCCACTGATTTGGTATCCGAAGCATGGATGATCCTCAACGTCCTCAATATCTTATCTATAAAACCTTGCGGGTCTTCGTCCGGCTTTGATCCAAAAAATGCTAGAGGATTTAAACTCATGAAATCACGGACCCTTGCACTAGTGGCTCTATCACCAGGACCTGTACTTTGCCGTTGAGCCTGAGCGGCAACCAACTGGGTCAATAGTTGAATGGCCTTAGTCATCTGTTGAACAAAAGCACCCGGTGGAGGAACTGGAGGCATAGGATCCGAAGCTGAAGCCCCTCATTGTTCTTCTAGGATAGGCGGAGTGTGAGAGGTATTGGATGAAGCCTTATTATGGGATTCACCTTCTTCTACATTCGTTGGCGGCTCCCTTTCCATCCGCCTTTCTTTCGTAGCCTTGCCCTTCTGGGCGGGTGTGCCTTTTCTCTTTACCGGCATCGCAGAAATCATAACGCACAATTAGAGGAAAGGAAATCTTATAACATGGCTCTATGACACGATCTAATTAGAAGAAGAATAGTCATTTTTCCTAAATGCCCCCCAGCGTCTTGTTTATAAGTGTGGCGCGCTTCACACCCATAAACAAGACTCTGCCGGACACGACTCGTAGACATACCCTAGGACGGAACTGATCTGATACCACTTTTGTCATGACTCGACTAGGGGCCATGACGAGTAACCGGAGCTGACTACCGAGCACCACTCATTGTGCTAAAAGCATACCCAACCTGAACATACACCACCTCCAAGGCAACACGTAAATATACATAAGCCCTCACGGCTACAAAAATGATATACAAAAATACACACTGATCTATCCATATGACAACAACTAGCCATGCAGCCATATTTACAAGCCTCTACTATAGTACTGAGACACAACAACGGGACAGGACCCTGTCATACCCGAATATATACATAAAATGATGTACCAAGATGGCACCTCCGGATTAGTGGAGTGCTCCTGTGAATCTGCTGAGTAGCTCCTAAGAATCTAGGCCACCTCCCCGTTTACCTGTGCGCATGAACACAGTGTCCAAAAATAAAGGACGTCGGTACGAAAAATGTACTGAGTATGTAAGGCATGAATAATACTAGCATAATAAAGAAATAATGAAACATGAGGTGAAGATATAACCTTTACGTCAACTGCCTCTTAAGGTGAATACTGTCTGCTTAACTTTTAAAAGAAAACACATATTATGCAAATCAAATATACCATCATCGTTAACCCACATCCGGGTAACTATCGCAAGCTGCCCACTAGTGGTGTCATGTCCGGCCAAATGGGCACGGTGTTATCACAAGCCTCCCGACTTAGCGGTGTAATGCCCGGCCATCTAGGCACGGTGTAATCATATGCCGCCCGCCTTAGCGGTGTCATGCCCAGCCATCAAGGCACGGTGCAATCTAATCATTATATATTTATGATAAAGCATGCATAAAAATCAATTAAATGCTATCGGGGTGACGTAATGTTGTCTTTAGATTTGGATTCATCTTCATCATTATCACGTTCATAACACGTCTCTTCTCATTATCTTTTGAGTAGCCCTTAATAGCCATAGACTTATAATTTTCGGAATATGAGAAAGTCATGGAAAGGTAAAGGAATGTAATATTATAGGAATCATGCCTTAGAAAATGAAGGGACTAGCCTCACATACCTTTACGCTTCTCTAACTTTATCGATTTAATGCTTCCCTCCAATGTTCGCGGTTCTACATTCAAGTGAGTTCGTACTAAGGTTAGATAACCAGAAACATGCTTAAGCTTAAGCTAAAGCTAATGAAAATTGGGCAGCATCTCCTTTGTTTCTATAACTTTCTCCATATAATATAAAAACTCCCAAACATTAACAACACACCCACAATATCATAATCCATGATCATGATGCAATCATATCTTATCTCAACTGGACCTGTATATTTCTAGGCTTTCACAGTTTTGGTTTGTATATTCATAATGATACCATGAGCGCTTTAGGGCATCCTCAATATACGTTTTCAGATACCGCTAGACATGTATGTGTGATATTAGATATTGACTAGTGCTAGTTATAAATGAAATGAACTAAAGATATATTTTACTACTCTAGGGGATTCGGCCCAGACTCCTACGGGAGGCAGCAATGGGGAATGTTTTCGCAATGGGCGAAAGCCTGACGAAGCAATGTCGCGTGGAGGTAGAAGGCCCACGAGTCATGAACTTCTTTTCCCGGAGAAGAACCAATGATGGTATCTAGGGAATAAGCATCGACTAACTCTGTGCAAGCAGCCGCGGTAATATAGAGGATACAACCGTTATCCGGAATGATTGGGCGTAAAGCGTAAGTTAGTCATTATTCAATTTTCAAAATCTCCTCTCAAAGTCATCCATAACCATAGTTATCACCCAACATCGCATTCATTCATATAATGCTTCTTGAACATTCTTAATATCATTCATAATGAGATTATACCCATAACAAGTCAAGAACTATGATTCAAGTCAAATTACCATTCTAGAATTTCACTTTTCTCATATTTGTAACCCATTTTCTATTTTCTTCCATAATCCAAGTCTTTCAACCATTCAATACTCTTAATAGCATGAAATTAACATAAAACTCACCTTTGATTGTGAAGGAATGGGTTTTGGATGGAAATGCTTCACTTGGAGAAGACCCTAGCTTCACTTCAAACGAAATTTCTAGCTTCCATCAACCCTAATTAGCATTCTTGCACTTGATTCTACTAGTCTTTGGTATTTGATCATTGTTTTCTATTGAATTTATGTTAATGAAATGTGTGGAACCTTCTAGAGGCCTTGAGAGAAGTTGAGAAGATGTAAAAAATGAAAAATTAGAAGTGGGAACTTATCTTTATACTTGGAAAAAAGCTGTCTTGATCGTGTTACACGGACACTTATACGGTCCGTATAACATTATATTGTCCATATAAGTGACCGTACTTCACCATCAGTGATTTTCCCTTCCTGTTGAGGTTATACGGACCCTTATACGGACCGTATAAAGTTATACGGACCATATAAAGTTATACAGACCGTATAAGTTATCGTATAACTCCATTTTTCTGAAGTTAATCTCGTCGTTTCGTTTAATCTCCAATCCTTGTGGAACCTTATTAGCACTTGTTTAACACTTCATTAACAATCTAAAGATCATTATAACTCTTCCTCAAAACATTATTAAATCAACATTAGCCCGGTTCTTTCCAAACCTTTCCAAAACACGACTTATACTTTGTCTTCCTCAACGAACTTTCTTCTCTTGCCTAAAATGTCTTTGGAATCTTAATTAGAATCAATGAGTACCCTTTCTTACTTGTAGCAACATCATATACTTCTTACCCTGCGTTAGACTATTTACCGCGCAACGACATGAGATTTTCCGAGGTGTAAAAAATTTCTTCATTTTTATCACCTCTTACTAGCTGAGCTTAATATACGGTACTCATGTCTCTTGTCATGGAATCACTATGTTGTTTAGGCCTTATGCATTCTGCTCATACTCCTGTTGTTCACAAAGTTTGGATATCATCTTTAATAGTATAGGATTCATTTGCTGCCTTCAGCATAGTTTATCTACCTCTCCTCTTGTCGGTCTTACCGTATGTGCCCTTTGTTTTAATGGCCTTGAATTTTTTCGTTATGGAGTCACCTTCCCCTCCCTTATTTCTAATATATGGCCGAGTGTATTCTTCAAGGATGTGATGAATCCTTACGTTAGTATGTACTTCTTTCTTTTCACGATATCCTTTGTATGACTCCATGCTCATACTAAGCGTTCCTTAGCCTATTATTTCCATTGTGGTTCCTTTACCTTGATTGATAGCGCTAAGAGTCTTAAGTCATCTCCTTCCCATTGTCCGTACCTTCACGGCCTCTGGTCTTTGAGTGCCTCATTGCCCAACTTTTGTTTCTCCACCATCTTCCGTTTATGGCGATACTGTTATGCAAGGCCATGTATCCTGTTTTTTTCTCATTGTATGCCTCTTTACCCTTTTCCACATGTCCTAACATACTTGAAGCTGTTGGCGAGAGCCGGTTCGTTAAACTTTTCATTGTTCGTTAGAACTATTCTTCCTATTATGGGGTTCCGTCATTCCGTCTGGTACTTCACGAGATATATACGTGTTTTCTCATAGTACTTAACCCTGCTTGATATCACTCGTACTAGAATACGTACTCATAACATTGTTTGTTGTGAATGCTTCGAGAGGGTCTTCTCCTTATCATTTATCACGATCTCTCCTGTGCCTAATCATCTATCTCTTTTACTTAGAGTGAATCCTTTGCGTCTGCATTCTGGTATGAATTCTAACTCAACTCATCCTTCAAAACTAGTGTCCTTCTCCCTTCTTTCATAGTCGAACATGTTACACCCCGTATCTTCGAAGAAGCACTTATCAAATTTGAAACATAAGTACGTTGAGTTATGATTAAGTAAAACCACTTTGGAATATAAGTAAGCATTATTAAGTATATTTAATGAGTGAAGGATGTATATAAGGTATACCGGAAGGTTTTATGAGGAAATAAGTGGAAGAAATGGAGTAATACGACTTTGGAGAAAGGATGGGTAAAGTTTCGTGTGAAAATTTTGGTCCAACTTGAGGGAAGAATATCTCTTAGCATATGAATCTTTTTCAAGTGAAACTAAAGCCTAAAATGAAGTTTCTCAAGTTTAATTTCCAACAAACAAACCGCTCATCGATAGGACATCGGAGTAGAGAATTATGGACATTAAAAGCTCAGCTGACAAAGCAGAAACGCGTGCTATAGTAACTGCTACAATAAACTGCTACAGTGACCGGACCCGAATTTGAACCTTATAAAAGGGGCGAAACCCCTTTTTTTAACCAAAAAAATCAGATTTTAGAGCAGCAACACAGAGGGAAATTTGGTCATAAAAAAAGTTGAGGGTTTGAGCAATTTTCAAGTGATTTTGCTTAATCAAGGCTCGGATAGTGCGTAGTTGTGATCACGGTATTATTTAGTGTTGGACTTGGCTTGGATTCAAGGTGGAATATTGAAGATATTATCATTTGGACAAGAAAAAGGTATGAGTCTTCCTCTTTTGCTATTATTTAAGGCTTATTTACGAAGATAAAGTCGTTAAATAATTGTATAGAAAGTTGGTTAGTTATGGAAGTTGGAAAACAGCGTGTGGGCTGTTTTATGGCACCTGTTGGTGTTGAAAGTGATGTTGTTAATGTTTGTATTGATGTTGTTGTTTTTGGTTGCTGAATTATGATTTTGGGCTAGGCATATAAATAGACGAGATGTTGCCGAAATTTCGGCAGATTCTAGAAAGATTTATTTGGAGGCTTAGGATAAGTGTATGACAATGGACCTAGTTATAGCATGAATGGTCTTATATGTAGATTGCGAGACCGGAAATAGGTGGAAGAGCCGAGCCATGAATTTTCAGGTATGTTAAGGCTATTCCATTTCTTCTAAAGGCATGATTCCTTTTTTATGAACATATATATGTCTTCCATAACATTCTTATTCCCAAAAGCTAAAAGTTCATGATTCTTAGAGTTTCTTATGATGCTAAAGATAAGTATGTTCCATGATGATAATGATGATGATGATGATGATGATTCCATTCTTGGAGATTCCAATGCTTATGGATGATTTCCTTGATTTTATTCATTGTTGTTGATCTCACCTTATAATCATGGTTTCTTCAAGGTGAGATATAGCGATGATGATTATTCCATAATGCAATCGGAGGTTACCGACCTTACGTCACTCCGATAGAGTTATAGCTTTTGATTGGACTCTCATGCATGCTTTATGTATATGTATATGTATATGTATATGTATGATTACACAGTGCCTAGATGGTCGGGCAGCACCGCTAAGGTGGGCGGCTTATACACCGTGCCTAGATTGCTGGGCTGCACCGCTAAGGCAGGCGGCTTATACACCGTGTCTATACGGCACGGGCAGCACCACTACTGGGCGGCGTGATGTCACGACCCGACTAGGGGCCGCGACGGGCACCCGGTGCTATCCCACCCGGGCACCCCTTGACATACTTTCACATAACATCTAGGTGAGCCACATAGTAAAAACATACATTTCTATTCATCAATCATGCTAGTCCCTTTGGACAACAACCTCTTTATATCATCATAGGCGTCTATGCCACATCAATGTACATGGGCCAACGAGGCCAACAAAATGGTATACAAAATATAGGCAGACAAGGCCAAACACATCTAACGACATACACATGTCTACGAGCCTCTACGAAGAGTATAACATATCACATAAGCGGGACAGGACCTCGCTATGCCCATAATTATGTACACAAAAGAATAAGTACCCAAAAGCTATGGCTCCGAAGGAAATGGAGCTTTGCTATGTAGTCTCTGAGAATGTAGCTATGGATCGAGCCTGTCTCCCTATGCACCTGCCGGCATGACGCAGCGTCCACAAATAAAAGGACGTCAGTACGAAGAATGTACTGAGTATGTAAAGCATGATCAATATCAATGTAGAAGCATAATGAACATAGTAAGAAATAGTACAAGATGGGAGATGGTAATATTATCACCATGGACACTTACTTTCCTTTCATAGAAACTTTCCATTCTAATGTGTAATTGTGCTCATACCTCCATATCCGTATCCATGTTCGTACCCGTTCCATATTAGTACCCGTATTCATATACATATCCTTACTCACATTCATATTGTATACGTAATCATATCACATACATAATCATATCATATACGTAGCATTTACATAACATACCCGACCCCGAAGGTTCGGTGTTTCACGTACCCGACCATAGCTAGGCTCGGTGGTCATACATACCTGGCCAACCAAGGCTCAGTGTTACATATACCTGGCCCTACCAAGGCTCAGTGTTATCCGTACCCAACTGCAGTGGTGTGCGTGCATTACGTAATCATATACATACTCTATACATATTCATATACATACGTTCTACCCGGCATCATAAGCTCGGGGTCTTATTATAGCCCTTTATAGGCACACATACCTACAATAGCTCGTAGGCATCTTTAACATCATACTATTCTCATCATCATTACTATCATTATCACTATCTTCGTTGTTAACATTACATCTATCTTATAGGCCTACTCGTCATATGAGGAACTTGGTACAACCGTAACATATCAAGCATCGTGAGCTTACTAGCTCGGAAGATCAAATCATTTGAAGAAATCATAGTCTTATAGAAGGTTTAGACGTTTGTCCAAAGAACCATGCCTTATGAAAGAAGGGTTAGCCTTACATACCTTTTCATTCGACTATTTACCACTTGCACGTTCTCTTTCAACGGTTGCGTTTATACCTTCATTAAAGTCATACTATCATTAGAATCGACAACTAGCACACATGGCTAAAACTAGAGAAAATCGGACAGCATCTCCTTTATTTATACAACATTCCTCCATATCGTAATTCAACTCCCAAACGTCAACAATACATTCACAATACCATAACAATGGCCATTAATCATTTACGTTAACCACATTATCTAGATTTCTCAATTAGCTCCCAATTCACCCATATTCATGGTCATATCACCCGACTTCGTCCATTCATATACAATGCCCATTTTTATGATCTTAACATCATTTATAACACATTCATATCACAACACAACAAGAATCATGGTTCAATTCAAACTATCTCTCAAAATGTCACTATTCATCATTCATGACCCATTTTTCTATACTCATCTAATGTCCAAGAATTTTAACTCTCAAATACCTTAAACAACATATAAATACCATAAATCTTACCTTAGATGTTGTAGGAACGAGCCTTGATCGAAATGCTTCACTTGAGCAAAAACCCTAGCTTTCCTTCAATAAGATTTTCTTGACTTGAATAATCTTAATGGGTTTCCTTACACTTGATTCACTTGATTTGTGTTGTTGATGACTAAAAATCCTTGAAATCTTGTGGAATAAATGTAGAGAGAGGGGATTAAATGTGGAAATGAAATAATAAACTTGGTTCCCTTATTTAATGACTTAAAATCTGGTTTGGAGTGAACAACACAGTGGTCGTAAACTTGGTTTACGGTCCGTATTCCAGTTTACGGACCGTCCTTCGTGGTCGTATTTAGTCATAATAGAACCAGAAACTCAAGCTAAGACGTGGTGATTTACGGACACAGTTTACGGGCCGTAAACCACTTTACGGTCCGTATTTTAGGTCGTATTTAACCATTTGCTCATTTGGCAGAAAGTTGAAGTTTTTGGAAGCTGAAATACGACATGGCAGTTTACGGACCGTATACCACTTTACGATCCGTATTTCATTTTACGACCAACTGGCCAGAATGCAAACCTGGAACTTTTCACATTTCCAAAACCTATAATTACTCATTGTGGAGCATAACCTACCTTTCATTGCAATTGCCTTTGAAATCTTACTTACGGTTGTCAAACGTCGTTCCCTTCTTATTAAAACATCATATACTCGTATTCTTCATTAGTCTATTCAATGTACGTTCACGGGGGAATTCCTGAGGTCTAACACGTGAGATGGTTACCCCGGACGCGGAAGGCCCGGACGCGGGCTAATGATTATGCTACATATATGTATATGAGAAATTTTTTCTTTAAAGTTAAGCATGCATGGTATCTGCCTTAAGAGGCAATCTTATGTACAGGTTATTTTCTTACCTCATGTTATGCTCTACATTTCTCATTATGTTATTTTTCATGTTCGGTATCTCTTACTATATTATTAATCATGCCTTACATACTCGGTACATTAATCGTACTGACGTCCTTTCTTGTGGACGCTGCGTTCATGCCTGCAGGTTCAGATAGCCAGCCGAGTGAGCCAGACTAGTAGGATCTCCTCCAAGCCATATGTCACGACCCGACTAGGGCCGCGACGAGCACCCGGCGCTACCCCACCCGGGCACCCCTTTAACATACTTTCACATAACGTCTAGGTGAGACATAAATCTAATCAGGCATTCTAGCCATCAATCATACTAGTCCCAATTGGACGACAATATTTCTTATATCATCATAGGTATCTATGCCACATCAATGTACATGGGCCGACTAGGCCAACAAAATGACATACAAAAATATAGGCTGACAAGGCCAAACACATCTAACCACATACATATGTCTACGAGCCTCTAAGAAGGTTATAACATATCACATGAGCGGGACAGGACCCCGCTATGCCCATAATTATGTACACAAAAGAATAAGTACCCAAAAGCTATAGCTCCGAATGAAATGGAGCTCCGCTATGTAGTCCCTGAAAATATAGCTATTGATCAAGCCTGTCTCCCTGTGCACCTGCGGGCATGACGCAGCGTCTACACACAAAAGGACGTCAGTACGAAGAATGTACTGAGTATGTAAAGCATGATCAATATCAATATGAAAGCTTAAGAGTCAGCATATGAAATAGCATAACATGGGAGATAATAATATCGTCGTCATAGCACTTGCTTGCTTTCCACAAGGACATTCTATTTCTATTGCGTATCCGTGTACATACATCCATATCCGTATTTATTTACCTTCACATTCATTTTTATAACATATTCGTACTCATATTGATGTCATATACACACACACAGACACATATATATAGCTATAGCGTGCCCGACCATAAAGGTTCGGTGTTTCATACATACTTGGCCAACCAAGGCTCAAGGTCATACATACCTGGCCCTACCAAGGCATCAGGGTTATCCGTACTTTCTGCAGAAGTGCGCGCGCGTTTCATAATCATATACATACTCTATACATATTCATATACATATATTCTTACCCGGCGTCATAAGCTCGGGGTCTTATTATAGCCCTTCATAGGCACACATACATATAATAGCTCATAAGCATCTTTAGCATCATTTTATTCTCATCATCATTACTATCATTGTCATTATCCTTACATCTACCCTATAGGCTTACTCGTCATATGAGGAACTTCGTACAATCGTAGCACATTGAGCATCGGGAGCTTACTAGCTCGGAGAATCAAATCGTTGAAGGGAATCATAGTCTTATAGGAGATTTAGATGTTTGGCCAAAGAACCATGCCTTATGAAAGAAGGGTTAGCCTTACATACTTTTTCGTTCGACTATATAACACTTGTACGTTCCCTTCCACGCTTGCGTTTATACCTTCATCAAGGTCATACTATCGTTAGAATTGACAACTAGCATAAATGGCTAAAGCTAGGGAAAATCGGACAGCATCTCCTTTATTTATACAACTTTCCTCTATATCGTAATTCAATTCCCAAATGTCAACAATACATTTACAATATCATAACAATAGCCTTTAGTCATCTACATTATCCGTATTCTCAATTCACTTCCAATTTTCCATATTCAAGACCATAACACACGATTTCTTCCATTCACATACAATGCCAATTTCATGATCTTAACGTCATTTATTCGCCATTCATGTCACAACACAACAACAATCATGATTCAATTCAAACTATTTCTCAAAACGTCATTATTCATCTTTCATGACCCATTTTGCTATACTCTTCTAAAATCCAAGCATTTCAACTTCCAAATACCTTAAACAACATATAAATACCATAAATCTTACCTTAGATGTTTTAGGAACAAGCCTTAGTCGAAATACCCCACTTGAGCAAAAACCCTAGTTTTTCTCCATTTGGATTTCTTGACTTGAATGATCTTTAATGGGTTTGCTTACACTTGATTCACTTATTTTGTGTTGTTGATCACTAAAAACCCTTGAAAACTTGTGGAATATATGTAGAGAGATGTTTTAGAGAGAAGGGGTGTGATGTAGAAGTGAAATGAAATAAGCCTTGGTCCCCTTATTTAATGACTTAAAAATCTGATTTAAAGTGCACAGTTGTCGTAAACTTGGTTTACGGTCCGTATTCCAGTTTATGGACCGTCCTTCGTGGTCATATTTAATCATAATAGAACCAGAAACTCAGGCTGGGACATGGTGATTTACGATCATGGTATACGGGCCGTAAACCACTTTACGGTCCGTATTCCAGGTCGTATTTAACCATTGATCATTTGGCAGAAAGTTTGAAGTTTTGGAAGCCACAATACGACATGGCAGTTTACGGACCGTATACCACTTTACGGTTCGTATTTCATTTTACGACCACTGGCCAAAATGCAAACTTGCAACTTTTCACAATTCTAAAACCTATAATTATTCATTATGGAGCATAACTGTTATGTCCCGTGTTTTCGTATAATTGGAAATCGAGAAATAATTACGATTTGTGTGTTAAAAAGGAAAGGATTTAATTTTTGTGAATATGACTATGTTGGTTGTGAAATCTTTAAATGCTAAGACCTCGGGAATGGCCGAGGGTAAATTTGGAATTTCGGAAATTAGTTTCGGGAATTACAAAACGGGACTTTAGCTAATTGGGCCAAGGAAAAAATGCAACAAATTGAGGCCCAAACCATGGAAGGGTGGCCGGCCTTGTGTAGGCCCAAACCCATAGTATTAATGTCATGTGCATAGCACATGACTCATAGTAGGATATATATCCACAACACTTTGTATTTTTCATTAAATCAACAAAAAAATCAAGAACACCCCATAAGAGAGGTTCGGCCGAACCTAGAAAAAAAAAAAAAAGAAAATTCCCAAGCTTGGTTAGTGATCAAAAATTCAAAGTTTTCACATATTTGTGGAGTACTCAAGACGCTCTCCGACGTGGTATAAATAGTTTGGCACGAGGACGACGTTTTCGACAAGTCGGGTTTTCAAGGAAAGGTAAGAATTTTGCCCTTTTATGTTATAGTATTAATGTGAATGTGTTAAGCATTGGAAATAGATGGAGATCCCGTAATTTTAACGTAAATAGAAAGTCGTGGGTGTGTGTGTGTAGTGTGTTTGGCCGTGAGTTATGGAAGGAAAGAAATGGTTTGAATTGATCTTGTTCAAGTTGGTATAATGTGTTGTTGTGACCCTTATGTCGTAAATGATTAATTGGTGAATGAAATTGGCGTTGAAAAATGAGTTTTGGATATTATCGGAAAGCGTATACCCTTGGTATCATTATGTATATCATTGTATATTTAGGGTGCTAGATACTTTAGATATGAACTTATAATGATGTTAATGAATTCGGAATGAAACGACGTGAGTTAGAATGTTCGTCGTGCACTTTTGATTGTTTTGAAGGATTATGGAACATAATGGATTTTGGTGTAATTTCGGGTATGGCTTGAATTGTAGTTAGGTTGTGATAGTATAAGTTTGAATGTGGAAATGAATACAATTATGTAGATGTAGAATTGGAGTTTTGAAAGTTTGAATGGAAGTTGCCAATTTAGATAACAAAGTGGAATTTTGAAGCTAGAATGGCTTGATTGTTGTTTGTGTTGTTTGTTGATGTGTGGGCTGTTGTTGTTGTTGTATTTTGAGCCGAGCTAAGTCTCGGGGATGTTAGATTTATAGGGGAAGTGCTGCCGAAATTTCGGTAGGCAAATATGGAGTTAAAGGCATTTTTGAGCCTAAGAATCTCAATTGGTAACTTTGACCATTTGCAGATTTTTGACGAAACGGGGCGGGACTTTTGGAAGGGCTTACGACGTCTGTGAGGTATGTAAAGCTTCCCAATTCTTTATTTGGCATATCTTAGTGTGTTAGTTGAATATGAGACCTTTCGGAGCATTTCTGCTCCTCGAAACCCGATCCACAGGAAAGTTACTATTCATTCAATTCGATTGAAGCCTAAAGGCTCCCTTTTGGCTAGAATGCCATTATTCGTCCGAAACCTATCGAAATGTGGTCGGGTAACCTAGAAATGATTATGTATGACCTTTGGCATATTACTGCTCGAAAGAGAATATGTTCGCCACCTCACTTCGACTCGAGGTGGGTCCGTTACCCCAAAATGCCCGATTTGCCCTTCGGGCCATCTTTGAGAATAGAGTTGAACGTACCACTTCTGATCTTTGGAACATCCTTCCACGGGGTATGTTTGGACTATTCGATGCACTAATCCAGGTTTTGAACTATATGGACCATTTTGTAATCGTTTTGCAAAATGAAACATTATGTCGACTAAGTATTCGACTATTTTGTAATAGGATATGATTTATGAGTTTACTTTGTTTTGAAACACTATTTTGAAATACGATTTGGATTTGTTTGCTCACGACTCCGCTCGTGCCTTATTATGACTTCGTTCACCGGTTCCCGGGCCGGTTTTGATTCGTGCGCCTTATGACAATTCGGTCGTATGCTGTGTTACGGTTCCTGAGGCTTCGCCATAGGGCCGGGTTCCGTTTGGAGTTATGCTGTGATATGGCTCGTGATGCGATACGCTCACCGATGATTATGATTATGTTCGGGGATGTACGGAGATTTGAAACCTTCTGGTGTTATGCTGTGTGTGGCGCCAGCGTCGGAGTGGCGACCACGTTCTTAAGCGTCTGCATGATTTTGTTTGCATAAAATACATGTATATTATTTCGATACAGATTTTGACATACCAGTTTGTACCCCACTTTGACATTTGATTTGCTTTCGGTTTTGATCTATAATTTTGTACTCCGTGCTTTACATACTCAGTACATATTTCGTACTGACCCCCTTTCTTCGGGGGCTGCGTTTTATGCCCGCAGGTGCAGATATCGGTGATCCTCCGCAGTAGGCTTCACTTCTTGCTATTCCGGAGTACTCGTATCCGACCCGGAGTCCACTTTTGGTACAGACTCTTTTGCTTTGTATATATTTGGGTATATCTGACTATTTGGGTACGGCGGGGCCCTGTCTCGCCATATGTTTTTGTTTGAGTTTGTAGAGGCCTGTAGTCATATATATGGGGCGAGGGTCCTATGTGTCCATTGTCTGATTTTGCTTTCGGGTCTTAAAGCGGTCTGTTTGATAGGATGGCCCCAAATGGCCCTTTGTATATATTTGTATTTTGACCGGCGATGTCTATTCCGCCGCTTTGTTTGAGTTTGATTTGATATGACCGCTTAAGACATATTTTCGATATAAATTATGTTTGATATAACTTCTTGAAAATTCTGAAATAAGTTTGGATTCGGAAATGAATATGCGATTTGGTCTGGGCACCCAGGTAGGGTGCCAGTCGCGGCCCACGGGGCTGGGTCATGACAAAAGTGGTATCAGAGCGGTTTGTCCTCGGAATGTCTACAGGCCGTGTCTCGTAGAGTCTTGTTTATCGATGTGTTGTGCACCACATCTATAAACGGGAAGCTACAGGGCATTTAGGATGTCACTTTCTTTGGAATCTTAGATCGTGCGATAGAGCTGTGCTATTAGGATGATTTTGACCTGACTCGCCTTTGTGTTTGCAGTGATGCCTCCGAAGAAGGCAACGGCGGCCCAGAAGGGCAAGGCAAGGATTGGAGAGACTAGCCAGGCACAGCGAGCTACCCGGGCTCGTGTCTATGATTTTCCTGAGGATGTACCTCATTCTGAGGGGTCTGCTACACCCCCACTAGTACAGCCTGGAGCAGGACCTTCAGCAGCTCCAGAGGTCCGCGTACCCGCACCTGAGACTCCAGCTCCTCAGCCAGGGGCGGAGGATAGGACCCTGAGGGAGGCTGTACAGCTGTTGACTACACTGGTAGCAGGACAGGCTCGCAGGCGCGGGCGGAGGGACGACGATGATGATGACAGGCGGGACAGCCTGAGAGTTCGGGAGTTTCTGCTATGTGGCCCTCCAGAGTTCTTCGGGTCTAAGCCCGACGAGGACCCCCACGACTTTATTCGGGGGATGCGACGCTCACTGGACTTGGTCAGGGCTTCAGAGACCGAGTCAGTTGAGCTGGCTTCGCACCGGCTTCGAGATGTGGCTACCCACTGGTACGAGACTTGGGAGCTGTCTAGGGGAGAGGGTGCCCCTCCAGCCACTTGGGATCAGTTTGTGACAGCATTCACCCGCCACTTTTTGCCACCAGAGTTACGGCGGGCTCGGGCTGATCGATTCTTACGTCTGCAGCAGAGGGGTCGGAGTGTTCGCGAGTATAACCTTGAGTTTGATTCTCTGGCCCGATATGCACCGGCCGTGGTAGCAGATATGTCCGATCGGATGCACAGATATGTTATGGGATTGGACCGGTATTTGGTTGATAGTTGTATGGCAGTGTCATTGCAGGCAGACATGGACATTTCCCGGCTTCAGGCCTATGCGATGGGTATGGAGGACCGTCGCAGATCTGATCCTGCTGGCAGAGATCGAGACAGGAGGCCGCCCAAGAGGGCTAGATCCGTGGGTTATTCAGGGGATTCTCGAGGCGGACAGCCTCAGCAGCAGCAGCAGTCTGACAGATATTTTCCTCCTTCCGGCCGGGGTACTCAGTCAGGTAGCCGGAGATTCGACAGTACGGGACCGTCTGGGGCCGGTCAGAGCTCCAGAGCGGCAGGATCGCAGGTATCCAGGGGTCCCAGTCAGGCCAGACCACCTACACCCCGTTGTCCACATTGCGGGAAATCACATCCCGGGGAGTGTTACCGAGCGACGGGAGCTTGTTTTTCTTGTGGCGGTCAGGGCCACTTTATGAGAGATTGTCCATTGGCTAGCGGTTCTGGTAGTGCTGCTCAGCAGACAGGGTCAGCCGCCGGTTCCTCTTCTGCTCCATCAGTTGCACGCCCTGGAGGGCGAGGTATTTCAGCACCGGCAGGACGCGGTCGAGGCCGCGGTGGCACTTCAGGTTCTAGCGGTCCCTCGAACCGCATATATGCTTTGGCCAGCCGCCAGGATCAGGAGGCTTCGCCAAACGTCGTCACAGGTACATTGCTGGTTTTCTCCAGATCTGTATATGCATTGATTGACCCTGGTTCTACTTTATCGTATATTTCCCCGCTCGTTGCTAGTAAGATTGGGATAGTGTCTGAGCCTATAGAACCGTTTGAGGTAGCTACGCCAATTGGGGATTTTATTGTAGCAAGACAGATTTATAAGGATTGTTCTGTGACCATTTATGATCGTAGCACTAAGGCTGACTTGATAGAGTTAGACATGCTCGAGTTTGATGTCATTATGGGTATGGACTGGTTGTCTTCCTGTTATGCTAATGTCGACTGCCAGAAAAAGGTAGTCCGTTTTCAGTTTCCCGGGGAACCAGTCATAGAGTGGTTCGGATCTACTGCATCGCCGAGGGGTAAGTTTATTTCATACCTCAAGGCTAAGAAGATGATCCATAAGGGGTATATCTATCATTTGGTTCGTGTGCACGATACTGCCGCGGAGGTACCTACCCTTCAGTCTGTTCCGGTCGTCAGCGAGTTTCCAGATGTCTTTCCTGAAGAGCTTCCTGGCCTTCCGCCTGAGCGGGAGATTGATTTTACTATTGAGTTGATGCCGGATACACAGCCTATATCCATTCCTCCGTACAGGATGGCACCAGCTGAGTTGAAGGAGTTGAAGGAGCAGCTGAAAGATTTGCTGGATAAGGGTTTTATCAGGCCCAGTACATCACCCTGGGGAGCGCCGGTGCTGTTTGTCAGAAAGAAAGACGGGTCATTGCGGATGTGTATCGACTACCGGCAGCTGAATAAGGTGACTGTTAAGAATAAATATCCCCTCCCCCGGATTGATGACTTGTTTGACCAGCTGCAGGGTGCTAGACACTTTTCAAAGATAGATCTGCGTTCTGGTTATCATCAGGTGCGAGTACGGGAGTCAGATATCCCGAAGACTGCTTTCAGGACTCGGTACGGGCATTATGAGTTCAGAGTTATGTCTTTCGGGCTGACTAATGCTCCAGCAGTATTTATGGATCTGAAGAACCGGGTATTTCGGCCTTTCCTGGATATGTTTGTTATTGTGTTTATTGACGATATTCTGATTTACTCGCGATCAGTCGAGGAGCATTCAGATCATTTGAGGACGGTACTTGGCATCCTCCGTCAGCAGAAGTTATATGCTAAATTCTCTAAGTGTGAGTTCTGGTTGACTTCTGTGGCATTCTTGGGCCATATTGTCGGCGCAGATGGTATTCGGGTTGACACGCAGAAGATTGAGGCTGTGCAGAATTGGCCCAGGCCTACTACACCGACAGAGGTGCGTAGTTTTCTTGGATTGGCTGGGTATTACCGCAGGTTCATGGAGGACTTCTCTTCCATTGCAGCACCACTGACGAGGCTTACCCAGAAAGCAGCAAAATTCCAGTGGTCAGATGCCTGCGAGCGCAGCTTTCAGATGCTGAAGGAGAGATTGATTACAGCGCCAGTTCTGGCTCTTCCAGAGGGATCTGACGGGTATGTTGTCTATTGTGACGCCTCTGGTATTGGTATAGGATGTGTATTGATGCAGCACGGTCGAGTCATAGCCTATACTTCCCGGCAGCTCAGACCGCACGAGAAAAACTATCCCACTCATGATCTTGAGTTGGCCGCGGTGATTCATGCTCTGAAGATTTGGCGGCATTATTTATATGGGGTACATGTTGATATCTATACGGACCATAAGAGTCTCCAGTATATTTTCAGACAGAAGGAACTAAATTTGCGGCAGCGTAGATGGCTTGAGTTACTAAAGGATTACGACGTTGATATTTTGTACCATCCGGGGAAAGCCAATGTGGTAGCTGATGCGCTTAGCCGCAAGTCCGTGGGCAGTCTGGCTGATGTTCCATCTGATAAGAGAGATTTGGTTCGTGATATTCATCAGCTGGCCAGCCTCGGAGTTCGTTTGGTGGATTCTGGAGATTCTGGGATTTCTGTTCGTCCAGTTGCTGAGTCATCTATTATTCAGGAGGTAAAGCAGCGCCAGTTTGAGGATCCCCTTTTGATTCAGTACAGAGATGTGGCCCTTAGTAAATCAAAGACTCAGTTCGAGATCTTGCCTGACGGAGTATTATTATATGACGGCAGATTCTGTGTACCGGACGTTGCGGGCTTACGGCGGCAGATTATGGGCGAGGCCCATAATGCACGATATTCTGTCCATCCTGGTTCCACTAAAATGTATCGGGACCTCAGGTGTTTGTATTGGTGGGACGGCATGAAGAAAGATATTGCTGAGTTTGTTAGTCAGTGCCCGAACTGCCAGCAAGTTAAGATGGAGCATCAGAAGCCCGGTGGATTGTTACAGGAGATGGAAATTCCAGCCTGGAAATGGGAGATGATTAATATGGATTTTGTTGTTGGATTACCGCGCACTCCACGCAGGTACGACTCTATCTGGGTTGTTGTTGACAGGCTGACGAAATCAGCCCATTTCCTTCCGGTTCGGACTACTTATTCGGCTGAGGACTATGCCAGATTGTATATCAGAGAGATAGTCAGACTTCACGGAGTCCCGATATCTATTATTACTGACCGAGGTACCCAGTTTACAGCAAATTTCTTGAGGTCATTTCAGGAGGGATTAGGGACTCAGGTGAGTCTCAGTACAGCTTTTCACCCTCAGTCCGACGGGCAGGCCGAGCCCACTATTCAGACGCTCGAAGATATGTTGCGGGCCTGCGTTATTGATTTCAGGGGCAGCTGGGATGATCATTTGCCGCTTATTGAGTTTGCCTATAATAACAGTTATCACTCCAGCATCCAGATGGCTCCGTACGAAGCCCTGTATGGCAGGAAATGCAGATCTCCTATTGGTTGGTTTGACGTGGGCGAAACTAAGCTGATTGGGCCAGATGTGATCCAGGAAGCTGTAGATAAGGTAAAGCTTATTCGAGAGCGATTATTGGCTGCTCAGAGTCGACAGAAAGCTTATGCAGATAGACGACGTCGACCGTTAGAGTTCCGGATTGGCGACTGGGTATTCCTGAAGGTGTCGCCCATGAAGGGTGTCATGAGATTCGGTAAAAAGGGTAAGCTGAGCCCCCGGTACATTGGACCGTATCAGATCGTGCGAAAGATAGGCGAGGTCGTCTATGAGCTAGACTTACCATCCGACTTGGAGGCCGTACACCCGGTGTTTCATGTGTCTATGTTGCGGAAATGTATTGGTGATCCTGCCAGGATATTCCCAGTAGATGACATTCAGGTGACGGAGCAGTTATCTTATGACGAGCAGCCTATATCTATTCTGGATCGACAGGTGCGGAGACTACGCACTAAAGAAGTGCCCTCCGTCAAAGTCCTATGGCGCAACAATAATCGGGAGGAGATGACTTGGGAGGCGGAGGACGAGATGAAGAAGAAATATCCCCACCTGTTTCCGACATCCACAGGTAATCTAATTTCTTTTTCAGTTTGTTGTGTTGATTGTTAAAATGAACTATGTATGTCATTATTAAAAAGGGACACTCCTGCCTTGATCATAAGACCTTATAAGATTAATCTAACATTCGGGGACGAATGTTCTTAAGGGTGGGAGAATGTTATGTCCCGTGTTTTCGTATAATTGGAAATCGAGAAATAATTACGATTTGTGTGTTAAAAAGGAAAGGATTTAATTTTTGTGAATATGACTATGTTGGTTGTGAAATCTTTAAATGCTAAGACCTCGGGAAAGGCCGAGGGTAAATTTGGAATTTCGGAAATTAGTTTCGGGAATTACAAAACGGGACTTTAGCTAATTGGGCCAAGGAAAAAATGCAACAAATTGAGGCCCAAACCATGGAAGGGTGGCCGGCCTTGTGTAGGCCCAAACCCATAGTATTAATGTCATGTGCATAGCACATGACTCATAGTAGGATATATATCCACAACACTTTGTATTTTTCATTAAATCAACAAAAAAATCAAGAACACCCCATAAGAGAGGTTCGGCCGAACCTAGAAAAAAAAAAAAAAGAAAATTCCCAAGCTTGGTTAGTGATCCAAAATTCAAAGTTTTCACATATTTGTGGAGTACTCAAGACGCTCTCCGACGTGGTATAAATAGTTTGGCACGAGGACGACGTTTTCGACAAGTCGGGTTTTCAAGGAAAGGTAAGAATTTTGCCCTTTTATGTTATAGAATTAATGTGAATGTGTTAAGCATTGGAAGTAGATGGAGATCCCGTAATTTTAACGTAAATAGAAAGTCGTGGGTGTGTGTGTGTAGTGTGTTTGGCCGTGAGTTATGGAAGGAAAGAAATGGTTTGAATTGATCTTGTTCAAGTTGGTATAATGTGTTGTTGTGACCCTTATGTCGTAAATGATTAATTGGTGAATGAAATTGGCGTTGAAAAATGAGTTTTGGATATTATCGGAAAGCGTATACCCTTGGTATCATTATGTATATCATTGTATATTTAGGGTGCTAGATACTTTAGATATGAACTTATAATGATGTTAATGAATTCGGAATGAAACGACGTGAGTTAGAATGTTCGTCGTGCACTTTTGATTGTTTTGAAGGATTATGGAACATAATGGATTTTGGTGTAATTTCGGGTATGGCTTGAATTGTAGTTAGGTTGTGATTGTATAAGTTTGAATGTGGAAATGAATACAATTATGTAGATGTAGAATTGGAGTTTTGAAAGTTTGAATGGAAGTTGCCAATTTAGATAACAAAGTGGAATTTTGAAGCTAGAATGGCTTGATTGTTGTTTGTGTTGTTTGTTGATGTGTGGGCTGTTGTTGTTGTTGTATTTTGAGCCGAGCTAAGTCTCGGGGATGTTAGATTTATAGGGGAAGTGCTGCCGAAATTTCGGTAGGCAAATATGGAGTTAAAGGCATTTTTGAGCCTAAGAATCTCAATTGGTAACTTTGACCATTTGCAGATTTTTGACGAAACGGGGCGGGACTTTTGGAAGGGCTTACGACGTCTGTGAGGTATGTAAAGCTTCCCAATTCTTTATTTGGCATATCTTAGTGTGTTAGTTGAATATGAGACCTTTCGGAGCATTTCTGCTCCTCGAAACCCGATCCACAGGAAAGTTACTATTCATTCAATTCGATTGAAGCCTAAAGGCTCCCTTTTGGCTAGAATGCCATTATTCGTCCGAAACCTATCGAAATGTGGTCGGGTAACCTAGAAATGATTATGTATGACCTTTGTCATATTACTGCTCGAAAGAGAATATGTTCGCCACCTCACTTCGACTCGAGGTGGGTCCGTTACCCCAAAATGCCCGATTTGCCCTTCGGGCCATCTTTGAGAATAGAGTTGAACGTACCACTTCTGATCTTTGGAACATCCTTCCACGGGGTATGTTTGGACTATTCGATGCACTAATCCAGGTTTTGAACTGTATGGACCATTTTGGAATCGTTTTGCAAAATGAAACCTTATGTCGACTAAGTATTCGACTATTTTGTAATAGGATATGATTTATGAGTTTACTTTGTTTTGAAACACTATTTTGAAATACGATTTGCATTTGTTTGCTCACGACTCCGCTCGTGCCTTATTATGACTTCGTTCACCGGTTCCCGGGCCGGTTTTGATTCGTGCGCCTTATGACAATTCGGCCGTATGCTGTGTTACGGTTCCCGAGGCTTAGCCATAGGGCCGGGTTCCGTTTGGAGTTATGCTGTGATATGGCTCGTGATGCGATACGCTCACCGATGATTATGATTATGTTCGGGGATGTACGGAGATTTGAAACCTTCTGGTGTTATGCTGTGTGTGGCGCCAGCGTCGGAGTGGCGACCACGTTCTTAAGCGTCTGCATGATTTTGTTTGCATAAAATACATGTATATTATTTCGATACAGATTTTGACATACCAGTTTGTACCCCACTTTGACATTTGATTTGCTTTCGGTTTTGATCTATAATTCTGTACTCCGTGCTTTACATACTCAGTACATATTTCGTACTGACCCCCTTTCTTCGGGGGCTGTGTTTTATGCCCGCAGGTGCAGATATCGGTGATCCTCCGCAGTAGGCTTCACTTCTTGCTATTCCGGAGTACTCTTATCCGACCCGGAGTCCACTTTTGGTACAGACTCTTTTGCTTTGTATATATTTGGGTATATCTGACTATTTGGGTACGGCGGGGCCCTGTCTCGCCATATGTTTTTGTTTGAGTTTGTAGAGGCCTGTAGTCATATATGTGGGGCGAGGGTCCTATGTGTCCATTGTCTGATTTTGCTTTCGGGTCTTAAAGCGGTCTGTTTGATATGATGGCCCCAAATGGCCCTTTGTATATATTTGTATTTTGACCGGCGATGTCTATTCCGCCGCTTTGTTTGAGTTTGATTTGATATGACCGCTTAAGACATATTTTCGATATAAATTATGTTTGATATAACTTCTTGAAAATTCTGAAATAAGTTTGGATTCGGAAATGAATATGCGATTTGGTCTGGGCACCCAGGTAGGGTGCCAGTCGCGGCCCACGGGGCTGGGTCGTGACAATAACCTCTCTTTTATTGCGATTGCCTTTGGAATCTTATTTAGGGTCATCAAATGTCATTTCTTACTCATGGAAACATCATACACTCGTGATCATCACTAGGTCATTCACCCGCGTACCAACAGAAGATTTTCCCGAGGTGTAACACTATAGTTCCTGCGCTCCACTCGATCCGGAGTTGCATCCTTTTGGTATACTATTTCTGGTATGCGAATATATGGGTATGGTAGGGCCTTGTCCTGTCCATTTTATAGTCTATATTCCATAGAGGTCTGTAGACGGCGTATATATAGTGGGGGTAGTCATATGCTTTCAGTTGTCCCTTAATTTTGTGAACAGTATATACGGTGACCAAGTTGGTCTGCGTTGTCATCCTCAGCCATAGGCATGTTTCATGGAATTCTGAGATAAGATCTATCGTATCAAACCTACCGCGAACGGTACCAGTGGAATATCAGTCAAAGTGGGCCACCAAGTTGTTTAGTGCAGAGTGGGAGTGAGTTTAGGGGTGCTCGATCAGTAGTGGTCGAGTGCTCATCGCGGCTCATCGGTTTGGGTCGTGACAGAACATTTCCTTGTAGTGTTTATCCCACTTAACGGATCACTTCATTATCCATCGTAAGATCGCTCTAAGCCACAACCTACATACATAACCGTTCTCTTGTATGGCAAGTAGGACTGCGGTGTTCATGAATTCTTCCTTGATAACTTTTGTTCAGTTCTGTTATGGTTGTCACGACCCTACTAGGGGCCATGACGGGTACCCGGGGTTATCCACCGAGTACCGCTCATTCTGCTAGTTATCATTACTTATTAAGCATTCATTCATCAAATACATACTCAAATCATGGAAACATCATTTTTCACTTGGAACCATAATTACCTTTATATACATAAGCCCTTCGGCTATCAAAATAGTACACATATACATATATATATATATATATATATATATATTCTTATCAAAGTCATGAGACCATACTACCCACACATACGTATCTACGAGCCTCTACTAGAGTACTAGACATATGGACGGGAAGGACCCTGTCGTGCCCAAAACATATATGTACATAAAGTAGTAACTCAATGGCACCTCCGGAATAATGGAGTGCTTTCAACACTCTGCTTATCGACTTATACAATTTTGAGCCTCCTCCCTGCTTACCTGTGGGCATGAACACATCGTCCAATGAAAACGGACGTCAGTATGAATATTGTAAGGCATGAATGAAATAAACATAATAGAGAATCATAAGACATAACTTGCGTAACTTTTAAGGGAGGATACCTTTCGTGCCTATATCATATATTATCACGGTACATGTATCATCATAGCTCATACATCGTCGTATCATACATACATATATATCATAACATCACATCTGCTCATACATTTTAAACGTTATCCGTATACGGCCACGTAGTCGCTCGACAATATCACCTATATATTTTCCGGCCTTTTCATACATATATCATATATATATAATCATAGCATATACATATTTATATCATATACATACCTGGCCAACCAAGGCTTCAGGGTTATGTCTACCTGGCCCTACCAAGGCTCAGTGTTATGTCTACCTGGCCCTACCAGGGCTCAGTGTTATCCATACCTGGCCCTACCAAGGCTCAGTGTTATCCGTACCTGGCCCTACCAAGGCTCAGTGTTATCCGTACCTGGCCCTATCAAGGCTCAGTGTTATCCGTACCCAACTGCAGAGGTGTGCGCGCGTTACATAAATATATACATATTCTACCCGGCCTTATCAGCTCGGGGTTTCATAATAGTCATACATAGGCACATATATATATATACATAAAATCCCATAAATATCTTTAGCGTCATCACTATCAACATCGTCATCATTATCATCGCATTGTCTCATAAACTTATCATAACCTTTCATGGAGCATATATTTGGATTTAATGACAATCTATGAGAATCGCATCGTATTCGTAGCACGAGCTTCGTAATAATATCGCATAATAGCCTTTATAATCTCTAACTTAGGCTCATCGTTACCATAGTCGTATCTATAGCACATCTCTTACCTTTATCTCATGTGAAATCCTCTATAAACATAGACTCGCAACTTTTCGGGACATTGGTCATAGCATATGTATTAGAGCTTATGGGCAATCTATAACAATGTCGGGGTGACATAAGGTCGAGAGCCCCCACTTCCATTATGGAGCATTCATAAGCATTATGCCTCACCTTGAAGGAATTAGCATATAAGGTGAGTGTAGTCAATGAACGACATCAACGGATCGTAATATGGATCATTAGCCTTGTACAATCATAATATTATGGGCCTTAGAATCTTTAGACTTAGGCTCATCATTATCATTACTGCATTCGTAACATACCTCTTATCTTATCCCATATGGGTATTCATGAACATAGGCTCTTAGTTTTCCGGAAGGTAGGAAAGTCATGAAGAGGTAAGGAAAATACTATCATAGGAATCGTATAAGGATCATTAGCTTCGTAGGAATATTATATCATGAGCTTTATGACTTCTAGACTTAGATTCATCATTGGTATCGTCGTATTCGTAACATATCTCTTTTCTTTATCTCATATGAAGTTCTTTATACTCGTAGATTCATAGTTCCCAATATGTAGGAAAATCATAGAGAGATAGGAGGATTCATACCATATGATTCATGCCTTAGAAAGAAAGGACTAGCCTTACATACCTCTTTCTCTTAACAATTTCCATCGCTTGATTATTCTCCTTCAATGCTTACGTTTCTACCTTCAAGAGAATTCGCATTCCCATTAGCTAATCGATTACATGAATGTGCTTACTAAAGCTAGAGAAAATTGGGCAGCATTTCCTTTGTTTATACAACTTTCCCATATTGTATATCAACTCCCAAACATTTATAATAACGTTCACAATATCATAACCATCAATCGTCATTCATCTACATTACCCTCATTTCACAATTCCATTTCAATTCATCCATAATCATGGTCATGGTATACTCGTGCGTTTTCTCACATATAATGCTTATCCCATATCCTTAATATCATTTATAACATAACCATATCACAACACATCAATAATCGTGACTCAATTCAAATTATCACTCAAAATGACACTATTCACACTTTCATGACCCATTTTCTATATCCTTTCACAATCCAAGTGTTTCAACTTTCAAATACCTTAAACAACATGTAAATACCTTAAAACTTACCTTAGACGGTGTAGGAATGAACCTTGAGTGTAAACACTTCACTTCAGCAAAACCCTAGTTTCACCTTCACTTGGATTCCTTGTCTTGGATGAACTTTAATGAGTTTCTTATACTTCATTTCCTTGGTTTGATGTAATTGATCACAAATACCCCTTGAATTCTTGTTGGAGAAGTGTAGAGAGATGTTTTAGAGAGAAGGGGAGTGAAGGGAAAATGAAATGAAATGAACTTGGATCCCCTTTTTAATACACAAAATCAGTCCCAACCCATTTATACGGACACATATACGGTCCGTACAATTTATACGGTCCGTATGTGTGACCGTATAATGGTTCCAGTGGAGTCTCTTCTTTGGACAAGTTAGACGGCCAGATCTACGGTTCGTATCTTTTGTACGGTCCGTATAATGGACCGTACAATTCACAGTTTTCCGAAAATCATTTTCGTCGACTCGTTTGATCTCCAATACTTATGGAACCTTCTTGACACTTGTTTATCACTTCATTAACAATCCAGGGGTAATTATAACTCTTCTCCAAAGCATCATTAAGTCATTGTTAATTCGTTATTCGTAAATCCTTTCCGATACATCTCGTATGTCTTGCCTCCTCTTGGCAACTTTCTTCTCTTGCTTTGAATGTCTTTGAAATCTCATTTAGAATCATCACATGTTATTTCTTACTAGTCAAAAGATCGCATACATCGTACCCTTCGTCAGTCTATTCACTGTGCATGAACGGAAAAATTTTCCGAGGTGTAACAATGGTGCACTTTATCTCTACTTCCTTTCAGGTGCCCTTGTTGCTTTATACTTATTTGACTTGGTTGCAATTCGCTTCGTCTGTTAGTACTTTACCTCGTAATCAGTCTACATTGGTCCTGTTTCTGCGAAACTTAACCAAATGCATATTCGACATTAAACCGTTCTATTTTCCTTAGTTACTCTGCTCCCCTTGGTTGACCATCTTATTCCTCTTGTACAGCTCCCATCTATACACTAGCGGTCCTTGATTAACAAATTTTTGAAACTAAAAACCGTCTGATATTTTGCAAGACTAACGTCCGTAGCGGTCCCATCATAATGCTGGACCTGAAGAAAAGGTCGGATGTGCCAACTTCTGTAATGGTTTTCTCATATCCTTCTCATCGGCCCTGAGTGTAATGCTAAATTTTGTGGTGGGGTCATACTCACAGCTGTCATGGCGTTGTTTCATAGGGTCCTTAGACGGATCCTTCACGATAAAGGTCATAATCTTTGAAGGGTTTGACTCAATCGCATAACTTATATTCCTCCTTATCTCTTCTATTACTCTTTAACCCGTACTAGCAAAGGGGCATTAGTCTGATATCCATTTCCGGAGCTGACCCCACATTCTTTTATGATTGAAACCTTTCTTTTTTATTAGCGTAATTGCAATTCTAACAAGAAGATAGAATCGGGACCGAACTTTCCTACGTTGCTGGCTCTATCGCATAATCTAGATCATGAAGAAAAGAGGTATTTCCTAAATGCCCTGTAGTCCCCTGTTTAGAAGTATGGTACGCTTCATATCCCTAAACAAGACTCTACTAGACATGGCTCATAGACATCCCTAGGACTGACCCGCTCAGATACCACTTTGTCACACCCCGGCGAGGGGCATGACAAGCACCCGACCCTAACAGTCGGATACCACCTGACGTTAGATAATATAACCTTAATACAACAATCCTGATCGTAATCATTAGCATGTACATATAAGAGCACCGGTACACAGAAAGGCCCAACACAAGGATAACATAACCTCTTTGTGAACGACTGTATACATAAGCTGGCCGTCAAGGCCGCAACATGAACATCAAAAATATCATATAGCCACCCAGGCTATAACATGTGTATCATAAGTATAATGAAAACATGCATGACTCTGACACCCACTATACTGTCTATGAGCCTCTAAGAGTACGTACATATGTCGTATACATAATATGCACACTCGATATATACCCAACTAGCAAGCCTGGCATAATGGTACTTGCTGACGTCCCGCTGAAGCTGGCGATTCTATTGAGAATGTCCTTCTGCTCTTCCTGTCAGGACCTGCAGCACGAAATGCAGCGCACCAAGAAGTAGGACGGTCAGTACAGATAAGAGTACTAAGTATGTAAGGCAAGGAAATAATGACATCAGTAAAATATGAATGTAAACATGAGAGAATAGTGATAATTGGTAACCTGTGACATCTAAAACCATACAATATGCCATGCATGAGAAAATCATTTTTCATATGCAAGTAAATATACACAATATATATATATATATATATATATATATATATATATATATATATATATATATATATATATATATAACATACCCGTCCGTAGTGGGACTCGGTGTGAAGAGTACCCGGCCCTTTCAGGACTTGGTGTGAAACGTACCCGGCCTTTTCAGGACCCAGTGTGTATATCATCATCATCATATCATCATCCTCCCTGCATCCGGGAAAACATCATAACGTACCCGGCCCTAATGGGACTCGGTGTGAATACCAACTGATCAGTGGTTGCACATCCAATTGTCGTATTCGGCTGACTATAGCGCGGCTCGGTGGAGTAAAATAGTGCATACATATATATAAATGCATGAGGGGTTAAAGAAGTGACATTGGGCCTTTCGGAGTGACGTAAGGTCGTTATACATCCAAATACATTATGGGACATATAACGAGGACAAGGAATGACTCAAATGATAATACTCACATTAACATCATAAGGATCTTTCTTAAAGTATACAGACGGTTTAATAGGAGTCAATGAACAACTTAGCTGGGGACGTTTACTTAATTTCGTAAAATATAGGGAATTCCATAAAAATAGAGTTTTCTGGAAATAAATATGCATCTTTCATAAAATATATGTACCTCTCATAAAATACGTATTTTTCATAATATATATATATATATATATATATATCGTAAAATGTAGGAATTCTGGAATAGACTCGAATGGATTGATAATTCACGCTAGGGGTTGTATTTATTCGTGCTAAGGAAAATGATAGTGAAAACCTTACATACCTTTATCTTCAAAAATGTGACCTAGAGGAATTCCCTATTCCTATGTTGGTACTTCTCTTGCACCTAAACGGAAATATACAATCTAGGGTAGTCTTCTCATAGCTTGCATGCGAAGTATTCTAGGTGTTATATCCAATTCTTTCGGAGTTATGGAAATTCGGGTAGCATTTCCTCTGTTTATACTCCGATCCCAGGATTATAACAACAACCCAACACCAACAATCATAATGCATACTCATTCCCATACTAATTTGTCAAAAATATCCATCATAATCCATCATCAATACCCATCATAGATTTATTTCGTATTTCCACCAATTCGACTAAATACGAGCTAAATCTAGCAATACCCAATTTACGAATTTATGTAAACTTTTGATAATGGAGGAACATCTTACCTTAAATGGGTTGCATGTGTGCCGGGTTCGAGGTTCCTACTCTTATCCAAGATGATACTACAACGGAAATCGAAAACTACAAAGTAATACGTACTTTCCGAGCCTAAGTTGAAGTTGGAACCCACCAAATTGGGCTAAGGTTGGTGTGGAGGCTTGAAGGAGTGTTAGAGAGGTTTCTAGAGACTTCTAGGTGGTGAGAATGGGTGAAAAATGAGTAAAAACAATGAGTTTGGGGCTATTAATAGGGTTGTGGGTCGGGTCACTTAATGGGCTTTTAAGTGGGCTTCCAGGATTTTCGCGCAGGTTCGCGGGCCTCTGGCAGTCAGTTTTAAAATGCCCATAACTCCCTACTTTGATGTCGTATCGACAAAATTTTTGTTGCGTTGAAAACTAGACTCGATGAAATTCAATTTGGATAGCTCACTCAATTTGAACAAAAAATCCTGTCCGAAATTTGCCTTGTTTTTCCCAAAGCTTTGATAACTTACTTTCTCCAACCAGCTTGACCTCAGAACCTTTAGCTATTCTTTTATTACTTGTTAGAAGTATTTCTTAGTCTTATAATAGTTCCATGGCCTCTCCAAGCTCACGTTCGTTTAGTAACGGTACTAACGATATGAAATTTTTCCAAGATGTAACACCCGTTTGTCATGACTTATATCCCGCGTATGGTCACGATGTTAACCCTCTATAAGCTCCTTTTGCGAAAATATGCCATAAGTACGGAACGCCCTTAGCTCCTGGGAGGGCGAGGAGTAACATCTATCCTTCGCTGTTTGTGAACTGCCCCTACAGGACTGGTGACAACCTCTCCCGGACTGAGAACCACCTCATCTAGGCTGTGCACCACCCCTACCTGAAAAACCACTTCTGCTAACCCAAGGTGCTGGATTCTAGAATTGGGACCCCTGCTGAGTCCCACTCTGCCTGGGTTTGGGATATTCTTTTGTGAAATATCCCGGGTCACCACACACATAACAACCTCTGAGCAGCTGGGGATGATTCACTAATACTGAAAACCCCGAATACCTTTCACGATCTACAGGTCGAGTGTAAGAATCTCGAGAAGTCTATCTGGCACTGAATCCACTAAGCCCAGAAGGGCCACCAGCTATAATATGAATCGTTGATTGAATGAGGCTGCGAGAGTGGTACTGATGACTCCTACCCACATGGCTCCTACCTCTAGAAGTCGAACAACTGAAATTGTCGAGCTGCCAGATCCTCTTATCATCATTCCCATCATGAGCCTTAACCCTTGTAGACTCCACCGCAGTAGCATGATCAACCACAGACTAGAAAGAAGAACTAAAAGTTACCAACTGTAGAGTCGCCAGCTTCAACGAAAGCACTAATCCCTTGACGAATCTCCTCACCCTCTCTACCTTGGTGGGGAGTAACTGATAAGCATAACGGGCCAAAGAGTGAAATCTAGACTCATACTCGGCTACGGATATCCTTCTCTTCTGTAAGTCATTGAACTCACCTCTCCTCCTGTCCCTCAAAGTTCGGGGGACGTACTTCTCTAGAAACACCTGATAGAACTGGGTCCAAGTCAAAGGAGGCGACCCAGCTGTTCGACACTCAATATAGGACCTCCACCATAACTTTATGTCCTCATGCAACTGGAAGGAAATATAATCAACCCCATGTGACTCAACTGCTCCCAACTTATGCCACCTCTCACGACTATCCACAATAAACTCATATGAGTCCTCTCTGGGGGGTACCATAAAACTCTTGCGGCTTCATCTTGGTAAACCTCACAAATATATCCTACTCCTTATGGCTCATAGTTGGGCCAGCAAGGGGCATAGGAGCTAAGGCAGGCGGTAGAACCTCATCAATGCAGGAAGCCACAACAGCAGCGGGCTATGCCCCAATAGCACAGAACTGATCTGGAGTCTGACCTCCAACTCAGGTCTGGGAACTGTCTTGAGTAGCTGGGAGGGTGCCTGACTTATGCATCCCCTCAAAAAGGCTTACGAATGCGAACCATGGCATCCTAGAGTATAGGAGTTGTAATGATAGACGGTGGCTGAGCCTGGGCTAGTCCTGGCTGCTCCTTCTCTATAAACTCACCGTCGTACTCTACCTCGGGCTCAAGAGACGCTGATCTGGTCTACCCCAATCCGATGCCGCCCCACGCCTCTACCTCTACCGCGGCCTCTGGCTCGGCCGCGACCTCATGCCCCAACCACAACAGTTGGAGCGGGTACATAGTCTCTGGCAACTGTAGCACGTGTCCTCACCATCTGTGAGAGAATAGGAATAGAAGTCAGATACTATTTGAATCATCTAGATACCAATTTGAATAAAGTAGCATGAAAGGAATGAAAGAATGAAAGATTCCTAAATGTCCTATAGCCTCTTGCAGATAAGTACAGAGCTCATTGTACCGATCCGAAAGACTCTGCTAGACATTGCTCTTGTACTTGTAAGACTAGTAACCTAGGGCTCTGATACCAACTTATCATGACCCAAATCGTGGTTCGTGAGGGCACCCGCACAAACCCCATGGTGGGCGAGCCCTTCCCTTATACTAATTCATTTTAATTAGCAGTCATCAAGCGGAAATAAGAAGCTAATATACTAACAGTCTCGGTATATATGAATAAGTGTGGAAGTACTAATACATAAATACCCCAAAATCGGGTCTAAAACTAGTACCAGAAACACTACTAAATAAATACATAGTCTGAAAAGGAAATACAAATCAAGTCTAATAAATACTATCTCGGAAAAGAAAGGATATATATATATATATATGTATGTAGAAGAGCCTCTGGGCTACGGATCTAGAAAATGGCTTACCCTAGAAACTCTATCAACAAGCCTCGGGATCACTCGCGAGGACAGGAACTGGAACCTGTGACGTACTCTGCACTCAGAGAAAAGTGCAGCAAGAGTAGTATGAGTACAAAACACACGTACTAACAGGTATCACAGGCCGACGACAATTAGTTCACGCATATACATAGACAGAATTTAATAGATAGAGAAGATAAGCAGTCAAGACAAACACACAACAACGATAATAAGGAAAGTCTCACCATAATGATAGTCGCAATGGATCCCAACAAGCCTAGGTGGAGCCTCTAATCCACAAGTCTGTCAATTCATTAATTAAGTCCTCACAACAGACATTAACTCAGTATATCAACAACATGAATTAATAAATAATATGCCATGATGTGGAATGAATGTAATAATATGCTATGCAATGCAATGCCCCCCAGGCCTCCTCTCCGTACCATACACAAATTCTAAGGACAATGTCATAATATTCATGACCCACGGGGGCCCTGCGAAGTCCATGTACCACGGTCGCTCAAACCCCATTCCTCTCTTTCCTTTTTTTACCCCCATGTCGCCACACGGGGGGAACATGGGGACGTAAAAAAGGGGGTCTGTTACATCCGACATTTTTGTTTATTCGAAAAATTCAAGATAAATGGACTTGTGATGAATAAGGCCACAATTGGACACTACTTGGTGTGAATGTGTGAGTTATGAAGTCAATGGTATAGAATTACGAAAGGTGGCCAAGGGCAAAATCGGAATTTTGGAAATTTGCCTTATGGATCAATATGTAACCAACAATTTTGGGCTCAAAAAAAAAAATAATAAGACAAGGCCCATTTGGGAAGGCCCAACCGGCCATAGTGGGTTAAAAATAGCCCAAGCCCACAATTTAATTATGTGGTATATTATAGTGGGATAATTATCAAGAACATTCAAGAAACATAAAGAAAGAACAAGAAAAAAAAAGAGAGAGAGGTTTCGGGTGGGAGAGAAAGAAAGGAAGAAAAGAAAGAAAAAAAATTGGAGCCCATTCCTTGGTTCAAAAAATTCATCTCTTGTGAGATTTGTACTAAGCACAAGGTGCTCTTCAAGTTGATATAAAGATTGTGGCAAGAAAACAACTTCAACCCCAAGTGAAGAACTTGAAGAAAGGTAAGGATTTCATGCTTTTGTTGTGTTAAAAATGATGTATGTATGTTGTAGTATGTGTGAATGAAGGAAAAACATGGAAATTTTGTGTGTTGAACAACTTGGGTGGTGGCCGAATGCATATATATGTATTGCATGCTTTTAATGGCTTGAATTCTTGTGTAAGTTAGTTGTAGGATGGTGGGGATTGTATTAGAAATGAAAGTTGAATGAATTAAGGAAAATTGAGAATTTTGGGGTGTGGCCGTGTGTGTGTGTTGATGTTGGAAGGTGAGTTAAATCTTGTTAGCATGTTAATTGTGTTGTTATGGCCTTATGAAGTAGACGGAAGGATAATGGTTAAGCTAAAACGAAGAAATTGTTGATTAAGTTGTCGTCGGAAAGTATGACGCGTTATCGTGATTTCTTGAAAATATGATTAAGGATAATGAATTTGGAATGTAAATATGTGTTGATGAACTTGTATGTGGAAGGTTGGAAAAATTGGATAAGTAGTGGCTTTAATGGAAAGTTTGTATGTTTGTATATCGTGTGTATAGTGTGTGGAAATGGTATGATATGCCTCCGACGTATGCTATAATGATCTTGATGGATAATAGATGCGAAAATAATAAGTTTGGTTTGGAAATGTAAGTTTGAAACGAAAAATGTTTCGTTATGTTGGAAGCTGGCTAATGATGCCTTAATGTATGTCTTGATGTTTGTTGTTGTTTTGATATCATTCTCTGGGTTGTTGTGTTGGTTGTTGGCTGTGTTTTAACTTTTGGGGATGTCGTATATACAGAGGAAATGCTGCCGAAATTTCGGTAGGCAAGTATGTGTAAGCTTGGGGTATTGAAAGAATGAAACTAACCAAATGGTAAACTTGACCATTTCCAGATTTTGGACGAAATTTGGATTGACGCCGAGCGAGCATAAGGCGCCATCGAGGTATGTGAAGCACTTCTCTACGTTCCTAGGCATGTTCCGGATGTGGTAGGCTCGGCCGCGAGCCTTAGGTCCGACTCCGTTCCCCGGAATTCGAGACGGAAAACCGCTCTAATTCCTTCAGTTCAATTGAACCTATTTTCTTACAAATTGTCCTTAAAGTGAGATTTTGCACAAAACTTCCCCAAACGGAGTCGGAACACTTCCGAATGAGTATGGGTGACCTCATGAGGTCAATCATCAGTAATTTACGTATGTAGCCTCGGGTTGGTCCGAGGTGGGCCCACAAGGCCCGATACTTCCGGTACGATTTTTAAAATACTTCTGCTTTGGTCCGATCTTCTCCAAAAACTTCTGAACTATTATTTTGTGAATATTATGGATAGTTTTGTGTAATTTATACAATATGATTTCTGAACATCCGAGCATCCCATTCTGAAAATCTGTCGTGCCTTCCTAACTAGGATATGAGCGCGTGCTATGCATACTATCTGGATATTCTGATTTTGGCTCGCCGTTGGGCACCCTTCTGATTGATCGAGTCTGTATGTTGAGTCTGTAGGTAGGTGGTTTCTCATTTATCGATTCGTGTCTGTCTCAATGCATTCTTTCACTGCGACCCGGGCCAGGTTCTGTTATCGTGCATATTTTCTCTGCATTGTTCACCGCGTCCCTCGGCGTACGGGCCGGGATCTGTATGTCTGTATGATCTGTGTATGGGGATGGCGGCCAGGATGGCATATGATCTGATATGATTCTGTCTGTCCACCGCGTCCCGTACTAAGAGGGCCGGGTTCTGTTACCGCGCCCCCAGACAGGGCCGGGATCTGTATGAATATATGCGTGTGCCATCTGTATTTATAAAGCACACACCTTTGTATGATTTTGTATGACTCTGTGCTACTCTGCATGCATAATTCTGTCCGTCATACTACTGTCTGTCCGTCTGTGTTACAACTATTTCTGTATGTCCGTATGGCTTCTGCTTCTGTATGTCCGTATGGATTCAGATTCTGCTCGTCTGTCCGTATTATGACTCCGTCTGTCTGTCCGAACTATAATTCTATTCATTTGTGTGTAACACGATTCTGTATGTCTGTCTGGATCATAACTCTGTCCGTTAGTTTGACTTATGATTTTGCCCGTTATATTTCTGTGACTCTAGTTCGGACTATGTTTATATCTGTTACGTTTCTGCTTTACATACTCGGTACATTTTCCGTACTGACCCCCGTTCTTCGGGGGCTGCGCTACATGCCCGCAGGTATAGACGCGCCAGGTGACACGCCGCCAGCGTAGGTTCTGACTCTGCCATTCGAAGAGCTCCTTTGGCTCGGAGCACATCTTTTGGTATATATTTTCTGTCTTCTGTGTACTCCGTATGTATGTATATTCTGGGTACGGCGGGGCCCTGTCCCGTCATATGATTCTGTATGTCTGTAGAGGCCTGTAGATAGATGTGTGGGTTACGGGTTCCGTCTGTATGTTAGCCTTATCGGCTTATCTGTAAATGTCTGTGTGTTCAGGTATATGTATATATATGTATGTTACGCGCACGCCGTATTTGTACCGGCCTATTTCTGTACTTCTGTTTTGAAAAGAAAAAAAAAAAAAAAATTCTGTATGATTCGAACTCGGTCAGGTAGGTACGTCTGGGTACCCAGTTAGGGTACCAGTCGCGGCCCACGGGGTTTGGGTCGTGACAAAAGTGGTATCAGAGCGAGGTTAGTCCTCGGAATGTCTACAGGCCGTGTCTAGTAGAGGCTTGTTTATCGATGTGTTGTGCACCACATCTATAAACGGGAAGCTACAGGGCATTTAGGATGTTACCCTTCTTTGGATTCTTAGATCGTGCGATAGAACTGTATTAGTAGGATGATCCTCTCCTAACGATCTGCTATGTTTCAGCGATGCCTCCGAGGAAGGCAACAGCCGCCCAGAAGGGCAAGGCGAGGATTGAAGCAGGAGAGACTAGCCAGGCCCCGAGGGTTACCAGGGCCAGTGTTCAGCCTGCACTTGAGGATGTGCCCCCGTCGTCTGGGTCTGTTACACCCCCTTCGCGAGAGGATATCAGAACAGCAGGGGCTGCTAATCGGGAGACGGCTCCACCGCAACTCCTGAGGTTCCAGCGCCCGAGCCTCCAGCTCCACCGGCAGGGGCGGAGAGTAGGGCCATGCGAGATGCGGTTCAGTTATTGACCACACTAATGGCGGAGCAGGTTCGTAGGCATGGATTTGGGGGTGGTCGTGCGGACAGGTATGAGAGCTCCAGGGCTCGCGAGTTTTTGACATGTAGTCCTCCAGAATTCTCCGGGACAAAATCTGAGGAGGACCCCCAGGAGTTCATCAGAAAGATGGAGAGCACACTGCGATTGATTAAGGCTTCGCCGACTGAGTCTGTGGAGTTGGCTTCGTATCGACTGTATGAGGTGGCAGCAAATTGGTATGAGTCTTGGCAGCTCTCCAGGGGTGCCGACGCGCCCGCAGCGGTATGGGCCGGATTTACTAAGGCCTTTCTTGACCATTTTCTACCACCAGAGCTACGAAGAGCTAGGGTTGATCGGTTCTTGAACTTGAGACAGAATGGTAGAAGTGTTCGCGAGTACAGCCTAGAGTTCGACTCACTGGCTAGGTATGCACCCACCATAGTAGCTGAGATGGCCGACAGGGTGCACAGGTATGTGATGGGACTGGACTCTTATCTGATTGATGGTTGTTTGGCTGTGGCTGCTCAGCCAGGGATGCATGTAGCCCGGGTACAGGCACACGCCCAGGGCATGGAGGACCGACGTAGGGAACGTCGGCCTGATAGGGGTTACGACAGGGGCCAGCCTAAGAGAGCCAGATCGGCTGGGTATTCAGAGGGATTTCAGAGCGAGCCTTCCCAGCGGCAGAGAAATAGGTATTCGTCCCAGCCAGCCTACAGTACGCCCCCACAGTTCGCAGGACAGAGCTCCAGAGGTTCCGGTCAGTCGAGGCCACCCATACCCCCGTGTTCTTATTGTGGGAGGCCCCACCCGGGGGAGTGTTACCGCGCTACGGGCGCTTGTTATTTTTGTGGGAGCCCAGACCATCGAGTCAGAGAGTGCCCACTTAAGGGCAGTTCGGGTTCAGCCCGGCCTGCTGGGTCCGTTGCAGGCTCATCTTCTCCATCAGCAGCCATGCGCCCTGCGGGGCGAGGAGCACCAGCACCAGCACCAGCGCCAGCGGGTCGTGGCAGAGGACGTGGTGCAGCTTCTGGTTACAGCGGTCCTTCGAACCGCGTGTTTGCTTTAACCGGCCGGCAGGATCCAGGAGCGTCTTCGAGTGCACGCCCAGGTACGCCAGCCAATCCTTTTTGAGAAATGTATGTATGGATAATTTTGTATTTTGTTGAATCACGTGATCTCATACTTCTGGGTATTAGAAATACTAAGATAAATGTTAATTTGGTAGATACCGAGATTCAGAAAGGCAATATGGTAATGGTATGACTTAGCCGGGGGTGGGACCCGCTACCAAAATTTTTCAGAAAATCTGCGAAGACCCCGATGTACTCTAAAATTACGTGACAAAGGTCGTGAGGGGCAATCGACGAAATTATATTAGCCCTAACGTGTCGAAATGCATGAAAGTTTCGGAGTTAAGCGTGCTCAGGCCATAGCAATTCTGGGATGGGTGACCCCCTGGGAAGTAATGCAAAGTTTTGCACAAGTGTAGGTATGATGGACATAAATGAAAATTTGGGGTAATCTAAAGTAAAGGAGAATGTGTGGGGTAATTAGTGCCTTTACAGACACCACATAGTCCGACGCGGATTAAATGGGCAAAAAGCAAAAGGTGCGATACCACTCGGAAAATTTAGCGAATCTGGAGAACAGTCAGCGACGACCCGAATGTTGTCAGGGGAATAGAAAACGCCCAAGTACATCATAAGTTAGTCTGGTATGACGATAGTTGTAAAAAGGAAAAAGAGTATAGATAGTAGGGAAGGAGAGAGATAAGAAGGGCGAGTAAGCAGAATCTTTGAAAAAGTCGATAAGCGACACCCAAGACGATTTGTATGATTGATTCTGAATACGTTCCTGATTGACATATCTCTGTACGATTAACTCCGATTACGAATCTGTCTGACACACCTCTGTATTTCTGACTCCGGATATAAATCCGTCTGGTGTGCCTCTGTACGTCTAATTTCGATCGCATGTCTGTCTGATACATCTCCGCATGTCTGATTCTAAGTGCGGCTCTGTATGATACATTTCTGTAAGCCTGATTCCGATTTCGAAACCCGTCCGATACCTTTTTATACGTCTGACTCCGATCTCAGGTCTGTCTGACATACTTCCGTGCCCCTGACTTTGACTACGAATCTGTCCGATATACTTCTACGCGTCCGGTTCCAGTCCTGAATCTGTTGGTAAGAAGTGTCTGGAATGAAGTGGGATTATATCGATGTCGTAGAAATCTCCGGAGTGTAACAAGAAATGATACGGACTATGACGTCTGGAAAGCGTTCGTCAGTTACAAGAATATAGCTTATGGTTCGACGATTGCGTGGGGTACGAGAAGATATATTATGAAAGCATCTAAATCTGTGATGTGAAAAATTACCTTATAATGTTGGTAAAGAAGCCATGTCGGAAAGTCAGCAAAGGACGACTATAAAGAGAACCCTCCCGGAGTAGTATGGCGCCCCATAAGGTCAATTTAACATTCGAGGACGAATGTTCTAAAGGGGGGGAGAATGTTACATCCGACATTTTTGTTTATTTGAAAAATTCAAGATAAATGGACTTGTGATGAATAAGGCCACAATTGGACACTACTTGGTGTGAATGTGTGAGTTATGAAGTCAATGGTATAGAATTACGAAAGGTGGCCAAGGGCAAAATCGGAATTTTGGAAATTTGCCTTATGGATCAATATGTAACCAACAATTTTGGGCTCAAAAAAAAAATAATAAGACAAGGCCCATTTGGGAAGGCCCAACCGGCCATAGTGGGTTAAAAATAGCCCAAGCCCACAATTTAATTATGTGGTATATTATAGTGGGATAATTATCAAGAACATTCAAGAAACATAAAGAAAGAACAAGAAAAAAAAAGAGAGAGAGGTTTCGGGTGGGAGAGAAAGAAAGGAAGAAAAGAAAGAAAAAAAATTGGAGCCCATTCCTTGGTTCAAAAAATTCATCTCTTGTGAGATTTGTACTAAGCACAAGGTGCTCTTCAAGTTGATATAAAGATTGTGGCAAGAAAACAACTTCAACCCCAAGTGAAGAACTTGAAGAAAGGTAAGGATTTCATGCTTTTGTTGTGTTAAAAATGATGTATGTATGTTGTAGTATGTGTGAATGAAGGAAAAACATGGAAATTTTGTGTGTTGAACAACTTGGGTGGTGGCCGAATGCATATATATGTATTGCATGCTTTTAATGGCTTGAATTCTTGTGTAAGTTAGTTGTAGGATGGTGGGGATTGTATTAGAAATGAAAGTTGAATGAATTAAGGAAAATTGAGAATTTTGGGGTGTGGCCGTGTGTGTGTGTTGATGTTGGAAGGTGAGTTAAATCTTGTTAGCATGTTAATTGTGTTGTTATGGCCTTATGAAGTAGACGGAAGGATAATGGTTAAGCTAAAACGAAGAAATTGTTGATTAAGTTGTCGTCGGAAAGTATGACGCGTTATCGTGATTTCTTGAAAATATGATTAAGGATAATGAATTTGGAATGTAAATATGTGTTGATGAACTTGTATGTGGAAGGTTGGAAAAATTGGATAAGTAGTGGCTTTAATGGAAAGTTTGTATGTTTGTATATCGTGTGTATAGTGTGTGGAAATGGTATGATATGCCTCCGACGTATGCTATAATGATCTTGATGGATAATAGATGCGAAAATAATAAGTTTGGTTTGGAAATGTAAGTTTGAAACGAAAAATGTTTCGTTATGTTGGAAGCTGGCTAATGATGCCTTAATGTTTGTCTTGATGTTTGTTGTTGTTTTGATATCATTCTCTGGGTTGTTGTGTTGGTTGTTGGCTGTGTTTTAACTTTTGGGGATGTCGTATATACAGAGGAAATGCTGCCGAAATTTCGGTAGGCAAGTATGTGTAAGCTTGGGGTATTGAAAGAATGAAACTAACCAAATGGTAAACTTGACCATTTCCAGATTTTGGATGAAATTTGGATTGACGCCGAGCGAGCATAAGGCGCCATCGAGGTATGTGAAGCACTTCTCTACGTTCCTAGGCATGTTCCGGATGTGGTAGGCTCGGCCGCGAGCCTTAGGTCCGACTCCGTTCCCCGGAATTCGAGACGGAAAACCGCTCTAATTCCTTCAGTTCAATTGAACCTATTTTCTTACAAATTGTCCTTAAAGTGAGATTTTGCACAAAACTTCCCCAAACGGAGTCGGAACACTTCCGAATGAGTATGGGTGACCTCATGAGGTCAATCATCAGTAATTTACGTATGTAGCCTCGGGTTGGTCCGAGGTGGGCCCACAAGGCCCGATACTTCCGGTACGATTTTTAAAATACTTCTGTTTTGGTCCGATCTTCTCCAAAAACTTCTGAACTATTATTTTGTGAATATTATGGATAGTTTTGTGTAATTTATACAATATGATTTCTGAACATCCGAGCATCCCATTCTGAAAATCTGTCGTGCCTTCCTAACTAGGATATGAGCGCGTGCTATGCATACTATCTGGATATTCTGATTTTGGCTCGCCGTTGGGCACCCTTCTGATTGATCGAGTCTGTATGTTGAGTCTGTAGGTAGGTGGTTTCTCATTTATCGATTCGTGTCTGTCTCAATGCATTCTTTCACTGCGACCCGGGCCAGGTTCTGTTATCGTGCATATTTTCTCTGCATTGTTCACCGCGTCCCTCGGCGTACGGGCCGGGATCTGTATGTCTGTATGATCTGTGTATGGGGATGGCGGCCAGGATGGCATATGATCTGATATGATTCTGTCTGTCCACCGCGTCCCGTACTAAGAGGGCCGGGTTCTGTTATCGCGCCCCCAGACAGGGCCGGGATCTGTATGAATATATGCGTGTGCCATCTGTATTTATAAAGCACACGCCTTTGTATGATTTTGTATGACTCTGTGCTACTCTGCATGCATAATTCTGTCCGTCATACTACTGTCTGTCCGTCTGTGTTACAACTATTTATGTATGTCCGTATGGCTTCTGCTTCTGTATGTCCGTATGGATTCAGATTCTGCTCGTCTGTCCGTATTATGACTCCGTCTGTCTGTCCGAACTATAATTCTATTCATTTGTGTGTAACACGATTCTGTATGTCTGTCTGGATCATAACTCTGTCCGTTAGTTTGACTTATGATTTTGCCCGTTATATTTCTGTGACTCTAGTTCGGACTATGTTTATATCTGTTACGTTTCTGCTTTACATACTCGGTACATTTTCCGTACTGACCCCCGTTCTTCGGGGGCTGCGCTACATGCCCGCAGGTATAGACGCGCCAGGTGACACGCCGCCAGCGTAGGTTCTGACTCTGCCATTCGAAGAACTCCTTTGGCTCGGAGCACATCTTTTGGTATATATTTTCTGTCTTCTGTGTACTCCGTATGTATGTATATTCTGGGTACGGCGGGGCCCTGTCCCGTCATATGATTCTGTATGTCTGTAGAGGCCTGTAGATAGATGTGTGGGTTACGGGTTCCGTCTGTATGTTAGCCTTATCGGCTTATCTGTAAATGTCTGTGTGTTCAGGTATATGTATATATATGTATGTTACGCGCACGCCGTATTTGTACCGGCCTATTTCTGTACTTCTGTTTTGAATAGAAAAAAAAAAAAAAAAAAAATTCTGTATGATTCGAACTCGGTCAGGTAGGTACGTCTGGGTACCCAGTTAGGGTACCAGTCGCGGCCCACGGGGTTTGGGTCGTGACAGGGTTTTATCAACTTGTTCCGACCTAGGATAATAAGCTCATGAGCTTGGTCTTACTTCACCGTTGAGAAAGGAAAGAAGTATGTACCTCAGATCACGATCACTCTCTTTCACTCTTGTATGTAACCTCATATCACGGGCACTCTCTCTCTCTTTTACTCTCTCCGGCAAAGACCATGAAGGCTCCATTCTCTCATTTATCATCATTTCAAGAGTAATCATGTCAAATCAATAATACATGAAATATAGGATGTCTGCCATGCATAACTCAACCTCATCAATATGACACTCGTAGAAGCCATAATAATTACCATGAATACAAATCGTAATCCAATTTATCAAAACCAATCCTTCCATTGAGATTAGTGAGAATTCAAGAAACAAAGAGATTCACATCAATATGATGAAAAGCCCACATAACAGCTGACAATACCAACTTAGTCGGAATATAACTCCACACCATGCCCGAAAGCTTATCATGCTTTTCCCATCAATCACTACTATACATATATGATTCGCTAATCGGAGTCTAGACATAAGTAAATCGTTACCTACCTAGAAGCCGAACAGGTGCCACGAACTAGTCTACTAGAGCCTTTCTACATTAGATTACGAGGCTAATGATACCCATGAAGCCATAAAACCAATCAAAAAAAAAACAACCCTTAAAAGAGAACCCCAACCCACATGTAAAATAGAAAATTCATAGGAAAATTAAGCTACCCAAAGTCTAGGGAGTCCAAATACCAATTTTCATCACAAACTAGTCTCAATTGAGCATCAATTTCATTATTCCATCAAAACCCACAATTTATAAGAAAACCCTTATCTTCCATGATCATAATCTTAAGTAAAAGAGAAATTCAAGCATAACAACTAGTTACTTCAATGATTAAATGATTAGAATCAAGAGACTTTCCCAACAAGACATGATTTAGAAAAAAAGATAGTTCAAAATCAACATAGGGTTTATCACCCCAAAATCCTCAAATTAAACGTGGTTCTCTAACATGATTTCCCCACTTTAAAGGCAACATATACAAAATAAGAAGGTATAAAACTTACCTAATGGAAGAATCCTCAAAAAGACCAGCAAAATCGCCCCTAAAAACCCTCCAAGTCTCCAATTTAGTGAATGGAAAGAAATGGTTTGAATTTGGGGATTTAATGATCCGCACCCCAGCGATCTCGCTTATGGCGACCCATTTTCCACAGATGTGGCCTCGCATTTGTAGTGATATATCCGCAGATGCGGCCTCATTTGATAACACACAGCCTCGTATCTAAGGACCAAGTCCGTATAGGCGGGCCTTAGATGCGACCCTAAGTCCGCATATGCGGACACCAAAAACCAGAAAATTCTTGTTTTTCACCAACTTCAACCCGAAACCCAAAACCCGACACTATTTTGAGACCTCCTGGATACAAATCAAGCATGCAACCTACTATAAAAATACGCTACAAACGCATCTGCGCCCTCGGAATCTACAAATGAGGTAATCTTAGCCCAATCAACCCCTAAAACCTAGTTTCCAACCAAATGACCAAAACACACCTTATGTGCCTTAGGAACCGAACCAACTATTAGAACTGACAAAAAATGTCAAAAAGACTCGTTAACCTAAAAGTAAACTATTGGTCAACTCTTTTTCAATTATTCAACTTAAAAGCTTCTAAATTGCTCAAATTCCATCAAGACTCTCCCGACTACCTCAAGAAGCGTTCTGTCACACCCTAACCTTGATAGGGCATGATGGGCACCCGACCCTTATTTAGGGCCGAGCGAACCCACTGATTCTTATTACACTCATAATCTCTTTGGAATCTTAAATCAAATAAACCGAAATACGTAGTAAAGGCTTTCAGAAACATTCCTTACGTTGTTCTCAAGTCAAGTAAAATCTGTAATCATATGGAATTTGCAACATAATGCATAATGGTACATCGGCTTGTAGAGCCGCTTACAAGACTGACAACCCACATACGTGACTCTGTCTGCAAAGTCTCTAACATCAATCAAGAAATCATAACATATATATATGTACTCTGACTCGGCAACACTCCGGAAGGAAATGGAGCTCGCCAATCCCACTGGAACTTCTTCTAGCAATGTCTTCTACTCATCTGTATGTACCTGCGTGGCATGAAACGCAGCCCCCGAAGAAAGAGGGTCAGTACGGAATATGTACTGAGCATGTAAAACATGAAATACCGTAAAGAGGATCATAACCAAAATGGAGATTTACTAGAAACAAGTATGATTTTTAAAACATCAATACATATGCCTTTTGAAATGAAAATCATGCATACCATCATCATATACCGTACCTGGCCCATTATGGGACTCGGTGGATAAAATAATATCATCATGTCAGCATACTATCATATCATCATGCATGCATATATATAATCATGTCATCATACTATCATATCCTCATGCATGCATATATATATATATATATATATATATATATATATATATATATATATATACCATACCCGGCCCTCTAGTGAGGGACTCGGTGAATGAAGTCATCATATGCCCTCCTGGCCGCCATAACATATCATCATCTCATCATGTCATCATGTATATACATACCGTACCCGGCCCTCTAGTGAGGGACTCGGTGAACAATGCAGTGGAGTGCGCACGATAACATACCCGGCCCGGGACTCAGTGAAAGATTCATTGAGGCATGCACGAGCAGAGTAGTGAGAAACTATATGCACATATATCAATTTTTAAGACTCAATGGATGAGTACACAAAACGACACTTGAAAGATCACAAACACGTTTCGGGTCAATCCGGGTTAGTATAAGAAAGTTATGAATATTTTAGTACAGAAACCTCTACGAACGTTTCAGAAGCTATATTTGGAAAATCAAAGCAATAGTCATTTCAAGTACCATTCGAATATCGCTATGGATCAAATCAAAATAGAACTTTTGGAACCACACACATGTATCAAGACATAACAAAACAGTTTTCGGAAGTCAAGAACATTAGCCATCCTAGTGGCTCTAACAATAGGAGTTTCTTTTAAATCATACATATACTTTGTCTATTTGTGTTACACCTCGGAAAATTTCCCGTTGGTACGCAAGTAAATGAACTAACGATGTGTGCGAGGAGTGCGAGTGTATAATGTTTCATGGGAAATGTATGTAAAGGGATGTGGATGATTAGAATGAAAAGTCGAGAAATGAGAAAAATTGAAAGTTGGCAAAACTGCCCAGTGGTCGTATAGTGGAAAATACAGACCGTAAAGTGTAATACGGTCCGTAAACTTGACGTCGTAAACTGGCATGTCCAACTTCAACTTTCTGCCAGCTGAGGAAATGGCTAAAATACGACCTGGTGGACGGACTGTAAAGTGATTTACGGCCCGTAAACCATGGTCGTAAATCACCATGCATGCAGGCCAAAGTTTCTGGTTCTGCTTAAGCTTAAAAACGACCACAAGGGACGGTCCGTAAACTGAAATACGGACCGTAAACCTCCATGGACGACCACTGTTCACCCAGCACAAATTTTTTAATTCATTAAATATGAGGATCAAGACTTATCTTATTTCATTTAAAACATTACACCACTTCTCTCTGCATTTATTAAATGAGTTTCCAAGGATTATAAGTCATCCATAACATTAAGACAAGTGAATCAAGGATAAGGGAGTCATCAAGGATCATCCAAGTCAAGAAATCCAAATGGAGAAAAACTAGGGTTTTGCTCAAAGAAGAGTATTATCAACCAAAGCTTGTTCCTACAACTTCTAAGGTAAGATTCATGATTCTTACAAGATGTTTAAGGTATTGAAGAATTAAAATACATGGATTGTAGAAAATGTGGTCAACTAGGTCATGAATGATGAATAGTGACATTTTGAGAAATAGTTTGAATTGAGTTATGAATATTATTGTGTTGTGATATGAATGTGTTATAAATGGTATTAAGATCATGAACTAAATACTTTAGACGAATGGACGAAGATGGGTGTTATAATCATGAATGTGGGTGAATTAGAGGCAAATTGAGGAATCTAGATAATGTGGTTAATGTGAATGACTAATGGCCATTGTTATGACATTAATGAAGGTATAAACGCTAGCATTGGAAGGGAACGTGCAAGTGTAGAATAGTTCGACGGAAAGGTATGTAAGGCTAACCCTTCTTTCATAAGGCATGGTTCTTGGCCGAATTCCTAAATTCCTCTATATGAGTATGTTGTCTCCACATGGTTGGCATTCCAAGCTCATAAGCTCACGACCCTTGATATGTACTATGATTTTACTATGTTCCTCGCTTGACGAGTAAGTCCATAATGTAGATGTAACGATAGTGATGAAGATAGAAATGATGATGAGAGTAAAATGAGATTAAAGATGCTTACGAGCTATGATGTATGTATATGTGCCTATGAAGGGCTATAATGATACCCCGAGCTTATAATGCCGGGTAGGATATATTTATATGTATAAAGTATGTATATGATTACGTAACGCGCGCACACCTCTGCAGAGGGTACGGATAACCCTGATGCCTTGGTAGGGCCAGGTATGTATGACCTTGAGCCTTGGTTGGCCAAGTATGTATAAGATACCGATCCCATGAGGTTGGGTATGCTATGTAAATGCTATGTATATGAAATGAATATGTATATAATATGAATATGAATGTGAAAAGACTATGTATAGGAATACGAATAAGGACATGTATACGAATATGAGCACAAGTATGGTACGAGTATTATTATGGGATACGAACGACGGTGTATGCAAGTAAGCGACATGATGATGATATTACTGTCTCCCCTCCTATGCTATCTTCATATGATATCTATTATGCTTCTATATTGATGCTGATCATGCTTTACATACTCAGTACATTCTTTGTACTGACGTCCTTTTGTTTGTGGACGCTGCGTCATGCCCGTAGGTGCGCAGGGAGACAGATTTGATCCTTAGCTGCTTATTCGGGGATTTCATAGAGAGCTCCATTTCCTTCGGAGCCATATCTTTTGGGTACTCAATCTTTTGTGTATATAATTATAGGCATAGCGGGGTCCTGTCCCGCTAATGTGATATGTTTTACTCTTAGAGGCTCGTAGACATGTGTGTGTGTGGGTAGATGTGTTTGGCCTTGTCGGCCTATGTTTTGTATATCATTTTGTCGGCCACGTTGGCCCATGTATATTGATGTGGCATGAATGCCTATGATGATATAAATGTGCGGTTGTCCTTATGGGACTAGTTGACGAATGAATGGAAATGCATGTATGATTATGGGGATCACCTAGATGTAAGTATAAGAGTAAGCTAAGAGGGTGCTCGGGTGGGTTATCACCGGGTGCTCGTCGCGGCCCCGAGTCGGGTCATGACAAATGTGGTATCAGAGCAGTTCAGTCCTAGGATGTGTCTATGAGCCGTGTTTAGTAGTGTCTTGGTTATGGGTGTGTTGCGCGCCACACTTATAAACGAGAAGCTGCGGACATCTTAGGAATATATGACCTTCTTTCTTCATAAGAATCGTGTGATAGAGCTATGATGTAAGAAATTCTTGTTCCTAAATAGTGTGTTATGTATTTCAGAGATGCCTAAAAAGAAAAAGGCTACAGCAGCCCAAAAGGGCTTGACGGTGGCAGAAAAGCGGGCTGAAAGAGCACCGCCACCGGTAGTAGAGGAAGATGAGTCCCAGAGTGCGGCTCAATCTCAGTCCTCCCAGACAGTGCCTATTACTGAGGAGCACGTGAGAGCCTCAGCCCCAGCTCTAGCTCCTCCACGGAATGCTTCAGGCCATGATGTGAGAGAGGCCATTAATTTGTTGACTCAGTTGGTTGCGGCCCAGACTCAGAGGCCAAGCGCAGGGCAAGGTGACAGGACTGTTAGTGCAAGGGCCCGTGACTTCATTGCTTTGAAACCCCCGGAATTCTTTGGGTCGAAACTGGAGGAGGATCCCCAGGACTTTATTGATGGTATGCTAAGGACGCTCCGGTTGATACATGCTTCAGACACCGAATCGGTGGAGCTAGCGTCTTATAGATTGAGGGATGTCTCAATCCAGTGGTATACGGTTTGGATGGCTTCGCGGGGAGCCAATGCACCTCCGCCGGTATGGCAAGAGTTTGTCGATGCTTTTCTCCGTCACTACATGCCTCCAGAAGTTCGGCGAGCTAGGGCTGATAAATTCTTGAATCTGAGGCAAGGTAGCATGAGTGCTACAGAGTATAGTCTCCGCTTCAATTCCATGGCTAGGTATGCTTCGGCCATGGTAGCGGATATGGGCGATCGGGTGCACCGGTTTGTGAAAGGCCTAGGGCCACACTTGATGGATAAATGTTTGACTGCGTCCCTTCAGGATGGCATGGACATTGCACGCATTCAGGCACATGCTCAGGAATTAGAGGAACACCTACAGCAGCGGAGAAATGAACGTGAGCAGGATAGGGGCCATAACAAGAGGGCCAGACCTTCGGGTTCGAGGAGCGAGTCCAAGGGTGGACACAGACAGCAGTTTCCCAGCCATTCAGGCTATTCTATGACCAGTACACCTCCACAGTTCACGGGGCAGAGATTTGACAGATCTACTCGTTCCGAGCCGAGTCAGGGTTATTCGGGGTCTCAGTTTAGAGGTGATTCAGGCCAGCCAAGGCCACCCGTACCACGATGTTCTCAGTGTGGAACGTTGCATTGGGGTCAGTGCCGATCAGGTTCAGACGCTTGCTATTCATGTGGTCGGTCAGGTCATATTATGCGTGATTGCCCCTCAGTGCGGGGTAGAGGTAGGACCCAGCCATCAGGGTTAGTAGCCGGATCTTCGGCATCTGTACGCCCTACGGGGCCAGGTTCACATGCGCCAGTCGGCCATGGTAGGGGTAGGGGCAGAGCTCCCAGTACTGGCGGTCCTCAGCACCATATTTATGCTTTGGGTGGACGCCAAGATCTTGAGTCTTCTCCTGATGTGGTCACAGGTATATTATCGGTATTGTCTCATGATGTATACGCTTTGATTGTTCCGGGCTCCACATTATCATATGTTACTCCAAATATTGCGGGTCGATTTATAATTGAGCCGGAGTCTATCAAACCTTTTGAGGTGTCTATGTTATATCCCGTATTTTCGCGCATTCGGAAAAATTCAAAATAATTTTGATTTGTAAGGAATAAGGTCATATTTGATTTGAATTAATATATGTGTGTGTTGTTCATGAAAAATATTGATGTGGAAACACGGAGGAAAGCCAAGGGACAAAAATTGGAATTTCGGAAACTTGTTTCATGAATTACAAAGTTTAGCCATCAATTGGGCTAAAAAAAAAAGAGAGAGAACAAATGGCCCAAGATGGTAGGGTGGCTGGCCATGGCCTAGAAAGGGAGACCCAAGCCCATGTTTTTTTAAAAAATTTGGGCATGTGATGAATTAATAAAGAGAGGTCATCCTTATTCATTTTCAAGAACCTTCAAGAAGATAAAATGGAGAGCAAGACTTAAGGGGATTTCGGCCAAACTCTTGGAAGTTCAAGATCAATTTTGAGCTATCAAAAATTAATTTCTTCAAGAAAACTTGCTAATTGAAAGGCGCTTGTTAACGTGGAAGTGTTGTTAGAAGCGTTAGATTGCTCGTTTTCTCTATCTACCACTTTAGGCAAGTTGAGAAGTTGAAGAGGAAAGGTGAGTTCTAATCTTGTTTTATGTGTTATAAATGGTTTATATGTATTGTTGTGTGCTAGAATGGAAGAAATTCATGATAAGAGTCAATTTGAAGTTGGGTCGTGTGGAAAGTGTTTTGCCGTGTCTGTATGTGATTCTCAAACTGATGTATTAGCTTTAGTTGGCATGTTTTGATTGTTGTAGAGTGAAGGAAAGAATGAAAAATCATCTTTCTGTATGGGTGTGGTGTTGGCCGTATGCCCCCCCTTTTGTGTAGTTGAGAATGAATAAATCGCCGTTAGTATTTAAGTTGTCGTCGTTGTGGATCCTGTGAAGAAAAATGCAAGTTTAACGACTCAAAGTGATGTTGTGGTGGTTATGGGTTGATTTGGAAATTAATGTGAATTTTATATAATTTTTGTATTTGTTAGGATTGCATTGTTAATGTGTGGATTAATGGTATAAGTCATGAATTTGGAAGGAATTAATGTGTTATAGTTGAGGTTCTCGGGTTTGGGGTAATTTCGGGTGAGTTGGAGTACTATTTTGGATGTTTGAAAAATTGTGTGAATTGTTTGAAATGCTCTTGAATGTTGTTGACATGAGTTCGGGCTAGTATTTGAGTGTATAGGCATTGATGTTGGCTTGAAGGTAAGCCATTAAAGTGAACGTAGTGAATATTGTTGTATTATGTAGAAAGAGTACTTGATGCTAGAGTGCGTTTTGAATTGGTTATTGATGTTGCTAGATTGGTTGTTGGTGTTATTGTTTATTTGGCCGAGTTAAATTCTCGGGGTGTTGAATTTATAGGGGAAATGCTGCCGGAATTTCGGTAGACAAATATGAACCTAAATTGAATTCTTAAAAGTTCACAACTCACATTTGGCACTTATGACCAATTGTAGGTTTTTGGCGAAACGGAGTTTGATTTTGGACAAGCGTAAGGAGCGCGAAAGGTATGTAAGGCTACCCCATTCCTTCTTTTGGCATGTCCTAGGTATACTAGGTCGATATCGGAGCCCCGGGGGTAATTCTGTTCATGGAAATCCGAACTTGAAATCGAGTACTATTCATTTCATTGAATTGAACCATAAAACTTACATTTTGTTGAAAAGTGATCAAACGTCCGAAAGTTTTGTAAATGTAATCAAATCGCTTCGAAACTTCCTTGGATGATTCTATAGACCTTAATATCCGAGATTCATGTCCGCCACCTCGACTTGATCCGAGGTGAACCCACTATTCCCGAATCCTCCCCTATTGTTCTACTTGGCTTAAGTCCGTACAATAATTAAAGGAAACTCTTGGTTGTTGTCCCGATTACCAAACGAGGGTTGTCTTACTATTCCATTGAGTTCTTAATCTATATTATGATATGTACACGCGATCCTATAAATTATATTTGGTCTGATCCGTAAGATATCCGGGAGTAATTCACTTCTAAAGTGCTAGCTAAAATGTTCCGAGTCTTCCTATGATACTGAATTATATTGATAGAAGTATGCCTGACATGATCCACCTTACGACATGATTGAGTAACGAAATAAGTATAAAGAATTTGTGTCGGAAAGAATATTATGAGTCATAATGTCCCCAACTTTCGTGAAGCATGTTGTAAAGAGGATTTTGTAAGTATGATAACACGAATGATGGTTTCACCGAAGCTTGATATATTACGATACGTACACATGATTTCGAAAGTTTATTTGATTTCATCCATATGAAGTTGACACGATACCTAAAGACCTATTTGATATATTCCTTAGATGTTAATAAAGAAAATAAGTGATATAATTAATACCTTGAGATGTAGTGGTGTGTGCGTACGAATCTAAGTTGTACTTAATTTTCTCTATACGTCATCCGAAAGATAGCTGATACGACTAATACTTCGGTTTTGCAAAGATTGACTTCCGAAACATTTATGGAGCGTTCCGTACTTCGAACGCTCGTAACTTTCGTATGCTAGTTCCGATTGACCCGAAGCTTGTTTCTGGACCTCCAGATGCCGATAATGTGTTTGCATATAAGTATGTGTGTATCTCGGGTCTTGATTGTGTGCATATGGTTTCGCTCTACTCTGTTCGTGCAAGCTTTGATTTGGATTTCACTGAGCCCGGGCCGGGATATGTTCTCGTGTGTACTTCTCTGCATTATTCACCGCGTCCCTCTCACTTGCGGACCGGGGCACGTATATGTACATGATATGATTACGGGGAGGTGGCCAGGATGGCATATGATGACTCCATTCACCGGGTTCCGCAAAAGAGGGTCGGGGCACGTTATATGCATGCATGATACATGACATTGACATACATGGAATATGATTCACCGCGTCCCTTACCAAGGGCCGGGGCACAATAGATGAACATTTGATATATGATGTTAATATATATGATTCCATTTACCGTGTCCCTCACAAAGGGCCGGGGCATGTTATTTGACATATACATATAAGATATACGATCCTGTCATGCACACCCTGAGTCTGGTAGGTAAGCTTTTGGTACACAGGATGATTCACGTATTTATTGTATTTCTTCTGGCCTCCGACATCGACATATAAACATGTAGATGACTTGTGTGTGGAAGGTAAGCACTCTAGTGTTTTGGATAGCATACTTTCTTTGGTACCGTTGTTCTGGTTATGTTTCTATTTTCTGTATTCCATGCTTTACATACTCAGTACATATTCCGTACTGACCCCCTTTCTTCGGGGGCTGCGCGTCATGCCACGCAGGTACAGACGCTTACTGTGGTGGTCCGCCAGCCTAGGTACACAGTCTGCTTTTGGGAGTGCTCCTTTGTTCCGGAGCCCACCTTTTTGGTACAGATCCTTCAGTTGTACATATTGTTGTGTTTATGATTATTCTGGGGTACGGCGGGGCCCTGTCTCGCCATATGATTCTGTTGTCTGTATTAGGGGCCTGTAGACATGTATGTGGGTTACGGGTCATGTTTGCTCAGAAATTCTTACTTGGTTTATGTTTGATTCTCCCCTGCATTACGTTAACATTATCGGGTCACGTGTATGATATAAATAACGGGTTAAAGGATATGTTTATAATTTGTACGCACGAGGTTCATGAAAAAAAATGTAAGTGTAAGAGTGATTCGGTTGGTAAGTATGTACGGGTGTCTATATCGGGCACTAGTCACGGCCACGGGGTTGGGTCGTGACAGTCTACACCCGTGGGTGAATCGGTAATAGCTAGCCGAGTATATAGGAATTGTGTGATTGTGATTTGTGATCGTCGTACCATGATTGATTTGAATGAGCTAGAAATGGTAGATTTTGACATTATTATGGGCATGGATTGGTTGACTTCTTGTTATGCCAATGTTGATTGCCGAATGAAGATGGTTCGTTTCCTGTTTTTGGGAGAACCACTCTTAGAATGGAAAGGGAATTTGGCATCACCAAAAGGTAGGTTTATTTCCTATCTAAAGGCAAGGAAGATGATCACGAAAGGGTGTATTTATCACCTCGTGCGAGTTCAAGATGCAGAAGTTGAGTCGCCGACTCTTCAGTCAGTTCCGGTAGTGAATGAATTTCCAGAGGTGTTCCCGGAAGAGCTTCCAGGCCTTCCTCCCGAGCGAGAGATAGATTTTGCTATTAATGTGTTGCCAGACACTAAACCTATATCTATTCCTCCCTATAGGATGGCACCCGCAGAGTTGAAAGAGTTGAAGGAGCAATTAAAAGACTTGCTTAAAAAGGCTTCATTAGGCCTAGTTCATCCCCGTGGGGAGCACCCGTATTGTTCGTCCGGAAGAAGGATGGCTCTTTGAGAATGTGCATTGATTATCGGCAATTGAATAAAGTGAAAATTAAGAACAAGTATCCCCTCCCGAGGATTGATGATTTATTTGATCAATTGCAAGGTGCCAAATGGTTTTCAAAGATTGATTTGAGGTCCGGGTATCACCAAGTAAGAGTTAGGGAGAAAGATATCCCTAAGACAGCTTTCAGAACAAGATATGGCCATTTCGAGTTCCGAGTAATGTCGTTTGGGCTAACTAATGCACCGGCAGTGTTTATGGACTTATTGAACAATGTATTCAGGCCCTTTCTGGATTTATTCGTGATTGTATTCATCGATGATATCCTAGTGTATTCTAGATCCGAGGCAGAACATGCGGATCACTTGCGTGTTGTCCTTGGAGTTCTTCGAAATCGAGAGTTATTCGCGAAGTTTTCCAAATGCGAGTTTTGGTTGAACTCAGTGGCATTTCTAGGCCACATTGTTGCAGCTGACGGTATTCGAGTGGATAGCCAAAAGATTGAGGCCGTGAAGACCTGGCCAAGACCCACGACCCCTACGGAGGTTCGTAGCTTTTTGGGCTTAGCCGGTTATTACAGAAGATTTGTTGAGGGTTTCTCTTCTATTTCTGCACCGCTCACCAAGTTGACTCAGAAGTCAACTAAGTTTCAATGGACCGATGCTTGCGAGAGTAGTTTCCAAGAGTTGAAAGACCGACTGACTTTAGCCCCAGTCTTGACACTTCCAGAGGGATTGGAAGGATATGTTATTTATTGTGATGCTTCAGGCGTCGAGCTAGGCTGTGTATTGATGCAAAATGGCAAGGTGATTGCGTATGCTACTAGACAATTACGGAAACATGAGCAGAATTATCCTACCCATGACTTAGAATTGGCCGCGGTGGTCCATGCTTTAAAGATATGGAGACATTACTTATATGGTGTGCACGTGGATATTTATACAGATCATAAGAGTCTCCAGTACATCTTCATGCAGAAAGAGTTGAATTTGCGGCAACGACGATGGCTAGAGTTGCTAAAAGACTATGATGTTGAAATCCTATACCACCCCGGAAAGGCAAATGTTGTGGCTGATGCTCTTAGCCGTAGGTCGATGGGAAGTCTAAGTGAGGTACGACCAGAAAAGAAAAAGATGGCCCGTGATCTTCAGCAGTTAGCTAGCCTAGGAGTCCGAGTGGTGGACTCAGGTAGCAGCGGAGCTACTATTCAGAATTCGGCAGTTTCATCGTTAGTAGCGGAAGTAAAAGAGCGACAATATGAGGATCCTATGCTAATGCAGTATAGAGATACACTCCCTCAGAAGGAGGAGTCATCATTTGACATTTCGGAAGACGGAGTTCTCCGATGTCAAGGCAGGTTATGTGTTCCCGATGTGGCAGGTCTACGCCATCAGATTTGGAGAGAAGCTCATTGTTCCCGTTACTCCGTTCACCCCGGAGCGAAGAAAATGTATCATGATCTTAAGGCTATACACTGGTGGAATGGGATGAAGAAAGATGTAGCAGAATTCGTAGCTCAGTGTCCTAATTGCCAACAAGTGAAGATAGAACACCAAAAGCCAGGTGGCTTATTGCAAGCTATAGAAATCCCAACTTGGAAGTGGGAAGTGATTAATATGGATTTCATTACAGGGTTACCCCGTTCTCGACGTAAATATGATTCTATATGGGTGATCGTGGATAGGCTCACAAAGTCAGCACATTTCTTACCGGTCAGAACGACCTATATGGCAGAAGATTATGCCAAGCTTTATCTTAAAGAGATAGTGAGACTCCATGGCGTTCCGGTATCTATTATCTCCGATAGAGGAACTCAGTTTACAGCAAAGTTTTGGGGGTCTTTCCAAGAAGGTTTAGGGACCCAAGTGCGCCTAAGCACGGCATTTCACCCACAGACTGATGGGCAAGTTGAACGTACTATTCAGACACTTGAAGATATGTTACGGGCATGTATGATAGATTTTGGAGAAAATTGGGATGACCATTTGCCACTCATTGAGTTTGCTTACAATAACAGTTACCATTCTAGCATTCAAATGGCACCGTATGAAGCTCTATATGGGCGAAAGTCTAGGTCCCCAATTGGGTGGTTTGAAACCGGAGAAGCTAAGTTGATAGAGCCAGACTTGGTCCAGCAAGCAATAGAGAAAGTTAAGCTCATACAAGATCGGTTGCTAGCGGCTCAAAGTCGTCAGAAGTCCTATGCGGATAATCGTCGAAGAGACTTAGAGTTCCAAGTTAAGGATTGGGTATTCTTGAAAGTGTCGCCAATGAAAGACGTTATGAGATTTGGCAAAAAGGGGAAGCTCAGTCCCCGGTATATCGGACCCTATGAGATTATACGCAAAATAGGCAAAGTGGCCTATGAGCTAGATCTACCTCCAGATTTGGAGTCAGTCCATCCAGTATTTCATGTCTCGATGCTTCGGAAGTGTGTTGGAGATCCGACGAGGATCATCCCAGTGAGTGATATTCAAGTGACAGAAAAGTTAACTTATGATGAAATGCCCATTGCCATATTAGATAGGCAAGTACGGAGGCTTAGAAACAAAGAAGTGGCCTCAATTAAAGTGTTGTGGAGAAATAACAATCGAGAGGAAATGACATGGGAAGCGGAAGAGAATATGCGATCCAAATACCCACATTTATTTCGGCCCTTGGAAGAGGTCCAAGATGAGACGTCAAAATCATAAGGTATGCATGTTTTCTTTTTTTTACATTCAGGTCGTGTGTGGCCAAATTTCTTGTTACACCCCGCGTTTTTAGAGCAGGAGTATGACATTTACCTCACCGTAGTAAGGGAGTGTCGGAGACGTCCCATAATGTTTTGAAAAGCACAAGCCATGGAAAGTACGTAACAACGAAGAAAGAGGGTGAATTATGATCTCGTAAGTCGTAATCGGGAAAGAGTATTTTGAAACACGAGAACATGATCATTATTAGTATAATAAGTGATAAATATCATGTATGGAGAGTTTCGGAATATTTCGAGATCGAGCAAATTGAAGAAAATAAGTTCGATGAAAATTTGAGAAATGCTGGAAAGATTTTTAGTCAAATTTGGAGGGGTATATCTCCATGTATATTTGGAGTTTTAAGGCGTTTCAAAAGCCTAAAATGAATTTCGTCGAGTCTAGTTTGTAATGCAACAAACCGCTCATCAATAGGGCATCGGAGTAGAGAATTATAGACGTTACAAACTGAACTGTCGCGCAGAAACAGAGCTGCTACAGCACTGCTACAGTACCGCTACAGCACTGCTACAGTACCGCTACAGTACCGCAGCAGTACTGTAGCTACAGTACGTCGGCCCACCCTCTATAAAAGGGCTAAAAACCCCCATTTTGATCACAAAAAATGCTACAAAGTTCCAGAAAATTCAGCCATTAAAAGGCTCTTAATCTCACATAAAAGTGAAGATTTTGGGCGAAATTTCAAGCTACGAAGTACTAATCGAAGTCCGGGCAACGCATAGTCACAAATATGATTTCATTTTGGAGTTGGAGTGGCTTGGAAACAAGTAAATGTTGAAGATTTGGCTACCTTCATGAAAAACAAGGTATGAATTTGTTGAATCTCTTTCTCTATCAATATGAATTAAGAAATAATAGCAAGAACAAGGTGATAGTTTGTTGTATTGATGTTGTTAATTTGTGGGTTGAGATTTGAAGAGAAATTGGACGAAATATACATATATCTATCTTGTAGGATGTTGGGGATGTTATTATTGATGTTGTTAGTACTAATTTCAACTTCTTTACGGAAATAAAGTTATTAAATAGTTGTATCACAAGTGGGTTGGTTGAGAAATTTGGAAAATAGTGTGTGGGTTGTTTTATGGCATATGTTGGTGTTGGAAATGATATTACGACTATTGGTATTGTTGAAGAATAATGATCAAGTTATATTTAGTGTTTTAGTTGTTGTGTTGTAGATTGCATATAGCAAGTAAACACTTGATAAGTGTGGTAAAGTATTGGTAATTGGAAGATTATGTATATTGAAGAATAATGTTCTTGCATGGATAGTATGTAATGATATTGGTATGATATCGTTGGAATATATACTATAAGGTTGTTATCGTGTTCATTGGAGTCGGAAGGTTTTGAAGAAGGTAATAAATTGAAATCATGCATCTTGGATGAAATATGTGAATTGCTAGTGCGATTGTTGATTATGTTAATAGTTTGGCCGGGTTTGAATTCCCGGATTGTGTTGGTTGAGAATTTGGCTATGTTGAATGTTGAGGATGGTATATTTACAGAGGAAATGCTGCCGAAATTTCGGTAGCCAAGTGTTTCCTTAAGATTTCAACTCTAAGTATACTAATGAGAGTTTTGGTAAAAACGACCAATTTGCAGATTTTGACGAAATTGTGATGTGAATTTGGAATAGCAAAAGGAGCGGAAAGAGGTATGTAAGGCTTCACCCTTCTTTCTATGGCATGTCTTAGGTGTAATAAGTCGGGTACGAGCCTCGGGGACAACTCTGTTCCCCGGAATCCGCACCTAAAGTTTTCTCCTTTTTGTTCAATAGAATTGAATTAGAAAGTGTGCCATTTGTGGGAAAAAACCTCCTAAACCATTAGCACTTGTATAAATGGGACCCGATTACCCTAAGATCCTCACAAGTAACGCTATGACACGTAATATATGTATATCGTATACGCTACCTCATCCGGCCCGAGGTGGGTCCGTTACTCTCGGATTTTCCTTATAGTCTTGCTTGACTTACTTGAAGTGAATCTAAAGGGAAACTTTAATCCCGATTTCATTACCAAATGATAAGTACTATGACTCCTCTAACGAGGGTACTTCCATGACGATAATGATAACAATGATGTTAGATAAGAGGATATGCCTATGATACGTCCTACCAGAACGACTCTATGACTAAAATGACTAAGCTAAGTATCTTATGTAAACATGAAAATGATAAACTAATTTTCGAATCCTATTTATATTCCCTAGCTATGACTTCACTTTCTAAAGACTTCCAAGCCTATGAACTGTCATCTATGACACCCACGATTTCATTCTACGTTTACTTTAATACTATTCTCCGTTGACCATCTCACCTTAAAATATTCGTCCCTTCGAGGTGAGACAAGAGAGATCATGAGTATTCCATAATGAACTCGGAGGTCACCGACCTTACGTCACTCCGATGGCTACATGATTTTCCCTTGGGCTCCCTTGTGTGCTTATATGATGTATATTTATATAAAATATGTATATTTATATAAGATATGTATATATATATATATATATATATATATATATATAACATGTATATGTATATAAGATATATATAAGTATATAAAATATGTATATGTATATAAGATAAGTAAATGTATATAAGACATGTATATGTATACAAGCTATGTATATGAATACAAAAATATGTGTACGTATATAAGATGTGTATATGCATACAAAGTACATATATGCAAGCTATGTATATGAACCTGGGCTGGGGGGAAGGGATACATGGGGGAAATGGGAAGGGAAACATGTTTCATTGCTACCTGATCAGCTGGCTTATCATCCCGGACGTGGGGTGCCCGGACGCGGGATATATGGGTGAGCCGGTGTATATCGGCGCTATGTGGGTGAGCCGACATTGCTCGGCGCTATGATATGACCTACCATGTCATGAACAGACATGCTATGATAAGATATGCTATGGTAAGCTATACTATGACATGATATGCTATGATCTACCACGACAGGACATGATATGACAAGCTATGTTATGCTATGATACGCTATGACATGCTAGGCTAAGGTGAGACATGCTATGACACGCTATGCTATGACACGACACGCTATGACATGCTATGCTATGATATGATGAACTATGATATGATATACTATAGCCTGACATACTATGACACGATATACTATAACGCGATATGCTACGACAAGACAAGATAAGATATGATACGATATGATAATACATGACATGGTATAAGTTCTATTTTCTATGTCCTATGACTCCATGACATTATTAATTATACACTATGTTATTGCTTGTGTTATCTTCCGTGTCTTACATACTCGGTACATTATTCGTACTGACGTCCCTTCTTGTGGATGCTGCGTTTCATGCCGCGCAGGTCAGCAGACAGGTGGACTTGATCCTTAAGAGCTCTACCAGCGGTACTCTACAGCGCTCCAATTGTTCCGGAGCCTCACTTCAGTGGTACTATTTTGTGTATGTATTCTCGGTCACGACAGTACTCGGCCCTTTCTATGTATAAGCGTACTATGTCTAGAGGCTCGTAGACAGATATGTACAGTCAGTCAGGTACAGTTAGATATATGGTGTTTTAGCATGTTAATGTTATTGTATAAAGTGATAACGAAGTTTACTAGTCTATGTTCATAATGACGCTGCTAATGTTAATGCTCAAAAAAAAATATGGCACCATTCATATGGCTTGCTAAGAGGTAAAGGCAAAACGATAGACAAGGGGTGCTCGGTACAAGTATCGGGTACTCGTCACGGCCCCTAGTTGGGTCGTGACATTTCTAGTGCTGTTGTATTATTGCCCTGTGAGGCATTGTTATTGTGGGTTGTTGTGACAGGGTGGTAGTGCCACATTACAGAGGAAACTCTGGCGAAATTTTTATAGGATTCCCCAAGCCTTTAACATTCGAGGACGAATGTTCCTAAGGGGGGTAGAATGTTACACCTCGGAAAATTTCCCGTTGGTACGCAAGTAAATGAACTAATGATGTGTGCGAGGAGTGCGAGTGTATAATGTTTCATGGGAAATGTATGTAAAGGGATGTGGATGATTAGAATGAAAAGTCGAGAAATGAGAAAAATTGAAAGTTGGCAAAACTGCCCAGTGGTCGTATAGTGCATACGGACCGTAAAGTGCAATACGGTCCGTAAACTTGACGTCGTAAACTGGCATGTCCAACTTTAACTTTCTGCCAGCTGAGGAAATGGCTAAAATACGACCTGGTGGACGGACCGTAAAGTGATTTACGGCCCGTAAACCATGGTCGTAAATCACCATGCATGCAGGCCAAAGTTTCTTGTTCTGCTTAAGCTTAAAAACGACCACGAGGGACGGTCCGTAAACTGAAATACGGACCGTAAACCTCCATGGACGACCACTGTTCACCCACCACAGATTTTTCAATTCATTAAATATGAGGATCAAGACTTGTTTTATTTCATTTACAACATTACACCACTTCTCTCTAGAACTTCTCTCTACATTTATTATATGAGTTTCCAAGGATTATAAGTCATCCATAACATTAAGACAAGTGAATCAAGGATAAGGGAGTCATCAAGGATCATCCAAGTCAAGAAATCCAAATGGAGAAAAACTAGGGTTTTGCTCAAAGAAGAGTATTATCAATCAAAGCTTGTTCCTACAACTTCTAAGGTAAGATTCATGATTTTTACAAGATGTTTAAGGTATTGAAGAATTAAAATACATGGATTGTAGAAAATGTGGTCAACTAGGTCATGAATGATGAATAGTGACATTTTGAGAAATAGTTTGAATTGAGTTATGAATGTTGTTGTGTTGTGATATGAATGTGTTATAAATGGTATTAAGATCATGAACTAAATAATTTAGACGAATGGACGAAGATGGGTGTTATAATCATGAATGTGGGTGAATTAGAGGCAAATTGAGGAATCTAGATAATGTGGTTAATGTGAATGACTAATGGCCATTGTTATGACATTAATGAAGGTATAAACGCTAGCATTGGAAGGGAACGTGCAAGTGTAGAATAGTTCGAAGGAAAGGTATGTAAGGCTAACCCTTCTTTCATAAGGCATAGTTCTTGGCCGAATTCCTAAATTCCTCTATATCAGTATGTTGTCTCCACATGGTTGGCATTCCGAGCTCATAAGCTCACGACCCTTGATATGTACTATGATTTTACTATGTTCCTCGCTTGACGAGTAAGTCCATAATGTAGATGTAACGATAGTGATGAGGATAGAAATGATGATGAGAGTAAAATGAGATTAAAGATGATCACGAGCTATGATGTATGTATATGTACCTATGAAGGGCTATAATGATACCCCGAGCTTATAACGCCGGGTAGGATATATATATATGTATATGATTATGTATAAAGTATGTATACGATTACGTAACGCGCGCACACCTCTGCAGAGGGTACGGATAACCCTGATGCCTTGGTAGGGCCAGGTATGTATGACCTTGAGCCTTGGTTGGCCAAGTATGTATAAGACACCGATCCCATGAGGTCGGGTATGCTATGTAAATGCTATGTATATGAAATGACTATGTATATAATATGAATATGAATGTGAAAAGACTATGTATAGGAATACGAATAAGGACATGTATACGAATATGAGCACAAGTATGGTACGAGTATTATTATGGGATACGAACGACGGTGTATGCAAGTAAGCGACATGATGATGATATTACTGTCTCCCCTCCTATGCTATCTTCATATGATTTCTATTATGCTTCTATATTGATGCTGATCATGCTTTACATACTCAGTACATTCTTCGTACTGACGTCTTTTTGTTTGTGGACGCTGCGTCATGCCCGCAGGTGCGCAGGGAGACAGATTTGATCCTTAGCTGCTTATTCGGAGATTTCATAGAGAGCTCCATTTCCTTCGGAGCCATATCTTTTGGGTACTCAATATTTTGTGTATATAATTATGGGCATAGCGGGGTCCTGTCCCGCTAATGTGATATGTTATACTCTTAGAGGCTTGTAGACTTGTGTGTGTGTGGGTAGATGTGTTTGGCCTTGTCGGCCTATGTTTTGTATATCATTTTGTTGGCCACGTTGGCCCATGTATATTGACGTGGCATGAATGCCTATGATGATATAAATGTGCGGTTGTCCATATGGGACTAGTTGACGAATGAATGGAAATGCATGTATGATTATGGGGATCACCTAGATGTAAGTATAAGAGTAAGCTAAGAGGGTTCTCGGGTGGGTTAGCACCGGGTGCTCGTCGCGGCCCCGAGTCGAGTCGTGACAATTTGTTTCACAAGGATCATGCCAAAAGAAGGAAAGGGTAAGCCTTACATACCTGTTCAACCTCCTATTAGCTACGCTTATTTGTCCGAGCTCGTAAATCTACATTTGAAGGGATTTATGCTAATGTTAGCCTTTTCATCGCACATTTGTACTATATTTCAAATCATACTATTTTATATCCTGCCGAAAATCGGGCAGCATCTCCCCTGTTTATATGCCTAGCCCGAATTCCAATTCAGCAACCAACAACATCAACAACAATACCAATAGTATTAACATCATTTCCAATACCAACGTATGCCATAGAATATCCCACACACTGTTTTCTAAATTTCTCAACCAACCAATTTGCGGTATAACTATTTAGTAATTTTATTTCCGTAGAGAAGCTGAAATCAATACCAATAACATTAATAACAACATCCTACCAGAAATATATATATATTTTATCCAAAGTTCTCCTCAAACTCAAACCATAATTCAACAACATCAACAAACGAATTTATATCGCTATTTTCTCCGTTTTAATCAGTTAAAAATTTAAATAAACTTGTTAACAGTGAAAAGGGATCGTAATCTTACCCCAAGTGTGCAGCCATCACGTCCATCCTTTTTTTATTGATTGATTTTTAGCTCATATTGAAGACAACGCAGCGTACAACACTTTTCCCTTCATGGGCTTCGGGATTCAGGGCTCAGATTTTGGTCAAGATTAGTTTTTCTTCTCTCCAAGGCTCCTCTTTCTCTTTTTCCAGAATTTTCTGGTGTTTTGGTATGAGAATCGAGGAGAAAAGGGCTGAAGTTTCACTTAAATAAACATGGGTCATGGGCCCAACCCGGTTGGGCTCGGATTGGGCCTAGCCCACGGACTTGTCTCCCTTAAAACGTCCATCGCTCCTTGTCCCGATGTCACCTGTGGACCCACGACCTATGGTTGGAAAGATAATTCAATTATCTACAATTTCTATTTCTTGGTAGTTTTCCAAATTCCAAACTTATAATACCGTTTTTGCCCCTCGAAGTCAGATCACCCGAAAACGTTACTTAAAAATATTTGTTTGGAGGACTTCCACTTCGATTTGGCTCAAGGGTCCTTCTTGAGTTGTGTTTAACTTCACATATGTGCTTCATATAATTTTTCACATGTCCAAAAAAATCTCGACGTGTGGGCCCCACCCCAGCTTACAAATAATCCGACGTACTAAAATACGGGATACAACATTATCAACGTGAGTTTAAATTACGTAGCAACAACATAATTGCCAAATTTTTTTTAGGAAGCACGCTTCAGGCTCATGATCTGAAAATGCGGGGTATAACACGTTCCACCCATTCCCACGGGTCAAAAATACTCTAACAGGGCTAGGGAAAGGGTCAATGGGGGTAAATGGGTTAAAAGGGCCTAAATGACCAAACGGGTCATTACAATATCATGGAATGAAAATAGATTTGATGGTTGCAATCTGTATTTGAATGACTCATGTCCTTATTATGGAGGATCCCAATATTGGCAATATTATCAAAGTGCTTTGGGGAGAGAGATGTGTGTACCATCTATATCCTATGTTAGGAATGTTTGCAACATGTATGGTGGTCTAGATAGGCATTGGAGTAATTGTCCCGATTATTTTGTTCCCCCTCAAAATTATTCTAATGAGAATTCTAGTTATGCTTTTGAGTTTAATAAGGACAATGAAATGGCAAGTGAAGAACAAAGTGTCAGGTTTCAAGGCATTCAAGAAATGTTCCTAACTTATATGGAGCAGGAAGCTAGATTGGAGGAAGAGCCGAAACACTCCATATTGGCAAATAGCGAAGCTTTGGAAAGAATAAAAGAGTTCATTGAAGAAGCCAACACTTCAATTTCCATGGATTTGTCTACTCCTTAAGAAAAAGTTATTGAAGAAGAGACCTCAAGCCCAATAGATAAGCCCAATTTTTTTTATGACTATGACGAGAGTTATGGAAGTGAAGAAGTGGTTCAAACTGAAGAAGTTGAGCTAAATTACGAAGAAGAAGTCTCTAACTCTCAAAATGAGGAAATTGAGAAGATGTTGAGCAGCATAATGGGGGAGGGGGGGGGGGGGGGTGAATGAAATATTCGGGAAAGTCTTGACCAATTGGTGGGATAAAGTTCAACAAGGAGATGATGAAGTCGCCCAAAACATGGATTTTACCATTAATGGAATTTTACAAGCCTTGAACGACACCACTATGGAAAAAAAAACTTGACAAAGTGGAGATTTTAAGTCAAGATTGGTTAACGAATGAAACTCAACAACTTGGAATCTATGGAGATCCCCGTGAAGGTATTTCACAGATAATGGAAGAATTTATAAAAATGAATGTTGAGCAAAGTCAATAATTGAAGAACCTTAAAATTGTTATTCGGGACATGGAGGACAAATTGAGTGCAAAAGTTGAGGCATCTGATGCTCAACATCAAATGGTCAGGGATAATAGTTTTGAGTTGGTTTCAACCAAAAATGAGGTCAAGATCAATTTTGAAGAGCTGATGATGGATTGCAAGTCAAATGTCTCAAAAGCAATGAATGATTCCGAGATTGAAGAAATGATACTAGTGTTGCATAAAAAGGTTCATCAAATGATTTTTGAGGATTCTAGTTCATTTTTGGGTGAAGATGTCAATAGTAGAGCAAATTTGGAAATTCAACGCCTTAGACCACATTCCAATCACTTTTCCACATTGTGTCTCGTTGATTATATGAAATTTGAGGTAATCGAGCATATCGAGGAATTTGGTGATGAGGAACGAAGTGTATCTATTTTGAAGTTTTCCATGCCAAGAAGACAAAATGATATCCCTCACATAAAGGCCAAAAAGTGCAAGATGCGACATCTCAGAGTTGGCCTCGTTGCTTTTCTACCATCGCTCCACAAGTGTCACTATAATCGTGACTCAAAGTTGGGGCGACAGTTCACATCTTCCAAGTGGAGGGAAAAGTGGTAAAGTTGAGAATTGATGGATGAGTTCACATGTACAAGTTGATAGTCTAGAACTTGCCCCGCATGTGCTTCAAAACGAAATCCTGGGTTATGCTTAGTTTGGTACATTATTTTAGGCTTTCTTTGGACCATTTGAGCCTTTGGTTACCTACCCTTTTGAATTTTTCCCTAGTCAACCCCTTTGAGACTTGATCCATTTTATTGGCTACCATGCTACAAATCCTCACCCTTTTTTATCTCAATATCCGATAGTTTTGCACTGGACCTCCCTAAGTTCGTGAAGTTGTAAAAATAGACTAAAAGCCTATGTTTGGGTGAGGTGGTTGGTAATGTTGTGAGGTGTAAATTGTGAAAGGTGAAAAGGTGTAAAGTGAAGAAAAGTGAGAAAAATAACTTCCCTTGCTAAAGGAAATGCAAAAAGAAAAAAATAGATAGGGAAAAAAGTGTGAAATAAAGGATTGGTTAAAATTGGCATGAATTGAAGAATAGGGTGGATCCACAAGAAGAAAAAGAAAGTGAGCCAAAATGAAATGTGGTTTAGTGCTTACGGGAGGTTAGAGTCACTTGTACCATATCTTTATCCTACCTTGACCCAAAAGCATACATTGCAACCCTCTTAAGTCCTAATTGATTCTAGACCAATTGTGCATACATTAGTGGTGATCTACATTAAGGGCAAGCCTATGGTACTTGATCTTTACTTGTGAACTTTCCTTGTGAGAGAAAAGTGAACTTCTTGATTGAATGAGTAGTCCATTTGTTCTTATAATTTTTGCTTGATATGTGAAATGATTTATTTTGGTGAGAAAAACAAATGGAAGGTAGAAGAGGAAGAATTTAGATTTACAATGGCATGCATGAGTGAGCCAGATATCTTAATGAATGAAGTGAACCTTTGAAACTTGAATGTCACATTTGGATTGCATGTTGAATATTGAATTGATATTTGCTTTGTTAAGAATGCATGCGTGATGTGGGTAATTGTTGGTACCAACTGAGTCATGAATGATAGGTACTACAATTCTAGATTGTGTCAAAAATGTTGGATTTTGCTTTTGTTTGCTTGAGGACAAGCAAAAACTTAAGTTTGGGGGATGCAATGACCCAATTCACGGGCCATGTTGGCACCTACACTATCCCCCTGGTAGGCGAACCATCCCCAAATCATTTTTATCTGATAAGAAACATGTACGAAAATTATATACATTGAAACATTAATCAACAGTTGTACTAACATAAACAAGTGCGAAAGATATAGTTTAATCTATAAGATTCCCAAAACCTGATCTAACTTGTACTAGATCTTCTAGATGAAACATACATTTTAAAGAGAAATCTTAAGAAGAGGCTCCGGGCTGCAGGACCGTCTAATAGCTCATCCAACGTCTCAGATGAATGACTCGGAATTAGTCACGAAGTCTCGAACATGAACTATACCAACTCTGCACTTCACAAGGAGTGCAACAAGAGTAGCATGAGCACAATACTAGTACTCGTAGGTATCATAGGCTGACAACGATTAGATTACGCATATAAATAGGAGAAATCAACAAGTAGAGCAAATAATCAATCAAGTACAGTCACTAAGCATAGTCGGATAACAGTTCACAACAATATACAGCGCAGTAAGTCTCAATATCCTTAGATCATATACCTAAGTGTGATCTCTAATCCTCAAATCCGTCAAGTGTCTAAATAATTCTTACCTTATAAGAAACCAATAACTCAATTAAGTCATCAACCAAGATATCCATGAGAAAATGTATCTTGCAATGACGTGGGATGAAATTCAATGCTATGTAATGGCCCCCAGGCTTCCTCTCTATACCATACATACATGCTAAGGGCAATGCCTCAAAGTCATAACCATGAGGGACCCACAAAGTCTATGTACCCTCGTTCCTACAAATGACCTATGACACGATCACTCATCTCGCTCTTGAAAATGACCTTGCATCACGAGCACTAATCTTGCTCTGATAAAGACCTCTGATCATGAGCACTCTCTCTCTCTCTCTCTCTTTTACGCACTCCGACAAAGACCTCGGAGGATACACTCTCTGTCACGACCTAGCTAGGGGCCGTGACGGGTACCCGGGGCTAACCACCGAGCACCGCTCGTGCCATCACTTATTAAGCTTATTTAGCAATCATTTATTCGATTCATGCTTAATTTATAATAAAATCCATTTTTATTTAGGAACGAAATGCTTTTATACATACGAGCCCTTAGGCTAGCAAAATAATATACACATATATATATATATACATAATGACCATGCCATGAAACCACTCGACCCACATCGAGTATCTACGAGCCTCTAAGAGATGACATCTACAACTGTACACAAAGGAATCATCATAGGCACCTCCGGGACAATGGAGGGCTTTCAGTCAGCTAGCAGCCTCTAAGAATTTGGAGCAAGATCTCCTCCCTATCTACCTGTGGGCATGAACACAGCGTCCAAAGAAAAAAGACGTCAGTACGAATATTGTACTGAGTATGTAAGGCAGGAATGAAATAAACAAACAGAATAGAAAGATCATGAGTCATGGGACAAAGATATAACCTGCACATATGTCATAGGCAATCGTATTATTATCATATTTCACATTTTACACAATCATAGTACCCATATTATCACATCCCATACATCATCACGTACGTCATCATATGCCTCATCACATCATAATCTGTATCGTTACCCACGTCCGGGTAACCCTCATATGCTGTCCACTAGTGGTGATCATGCCCGGCCCTCTCGGCTCGGTGTAAACATCGCAGCCCGCATTAGCGGAGACATGCCCGGCCATATAGGCGCGGTGGAATCATACGCAGCCCGCAGTAGCGGTTACATGCCCGGCCATATAGGCGCGGTGGAAATCTTATCATCACAACAGCAATCATAACACCTCATTATTATACATCTCAAGCCATAGCATTATGTTATCATTTCTTAGTGTTCCATTTATCCCATAGTGTTACAAGTTAGCATTACTTATCATCTTATTGTCATAACATACAATAGCATTAAGAGCATTCATTAAGTTTTAAGACAACCATACTATGTCGGGGTGACGTAAGGTCGTGAACCCCTGATTGTATTATGGACATTTATAAGTATCAGGCCTCGCCTTGAAGGGAAGAAAACGTAAGGCGAGTGTTAACAATAATAGCATCATTAGCATTGTAGGAACATCATGCCACAATTTCTTGAGTCTCTAGACTCTAGCTCATTGTCATCACTATCATGCTCATAGGGGATTTAATATATAGAAGGACTCTTAAGCTTCATCTTATAGAAGGATTTGTGGAAAGCTTGAAGGATTCATGCCTTTTGAAAGAAGATTTAAGCCTCACATACCTTTGTCGTTTAAGCAATTTAGCGTTTGCTTATTCTCCTTCAATGTCACGCCTCTACCTTCAAAAAGAGGATTCGTACGATCATTAGTTAACCAACTATAAGAACGCACTACTATTTCTAGAGAAAATTGGGCAGCACTTCCTTTGTTTATACTACTTTTCCCGTATTCCATATCAACTCCCAATCACCCACAATAACAATCATAATATAGCAAATCACAATTATCATTCATATACAATGGCCATGATCCACCATTTCTCTTCATTTTTCCCCACATTTATGGTTTTGGGTTCGCTATCGTATTTTCCCGTGTATCATACTTATCTCATGGTATACATGTCATTTATAAAATATTCATACTCACAACACACTAACATTCATGATTCAATTCAACTACCACTCATTCATGACACTATTCACCCTTGAAAGACCCATTTGTTATGTTCTTCTACAATTCGGGTATCTTAACTTTCCAATACCTTAAACAACATAAAATTGTTATGAAACTTACCTTGGATGATGGTTGAACAAGTATTGAGTGGAGTTTCTCTTCTTAGCACCAAAGCCCTAGCTCACCTCCTTTGGTTTTCTTGAGGAAGATGAACTTTTCTTGAGCTTCACACACTTTGATTCATGGATTATGTGTCGTTGATCTTGGTTTTCCTTTGATTCTCTTAAATTATTGTGGATGAAGTGCTTTGAAGTGTTCTAGATAGTTCTTGAATTGGAAAGATGATAAATGAAATAAAACGAGCTTGGGGTCCCTTATACTTAACTTAAAAGTCTAATTTTTTTAACAGTATTCGGGGTGTACAGTGGTCGTAATCCCAGTTTACTGGCCATATAGTGGTTTACGGTCCGTCCTTCATGGCCGTATTTAAGCATATCAGAAACAGAATGGTCTGCTGGGATCATGGTGGTTTACGGTCACAGTTTACGGGCCGTATTTCAATTTACGGTCCGTAAACTGAGTCGTATTTTACCATTTCAACATTTGACAGAAAGTTGAAATCTTGGAAGGTTGGAGGATGACAGCAGTTTGCGGTCTGTAAACTACTTTACGGGCCGTCTTCCACTTTACGACCACTGGGCCGAAGTGAGAATTCTGCAACTTTTCACTGCACGTTCACGGGGAAATTTCCGAGGTGTAACACTCTCTCACCTATCATCATTACAAATCAAAATCATATCAAATCACATATGGAGTATGGGATGAAATTCCATGCATGAAATCAACCTCTATCACGCTGCAATTTCTCAGAATTAGAATATAATGCCAATACCAAGAAATCAATTTAATAATTTATCAACTCACAATAACTCAATCATAGAATCAGTAATGCATATCATGAATGCCACACTCAACATGACATCATTATATAAATCCTTCCCAATTCATAAGATAAGGGAGAAATCACGGACAACGACATCAATCAGTATCTGCAATACATCAACAAGTATTCCTTCCCTATTCATGAATAATAACATAATGTCAAGAAACAATCCACACTAACCCCAGTCACAAGCTAAGCAAATATGGCGGCAAGCCCACGTAATAGCTAACAATACCAACCTAATTGGAATTCACCTCCACACCATGCCCGAAGGCCTATCATGTTTTCCTCGTCAATAACTACCATCTATATACTTTTCTTTTATCAAAGTTGTCACGACCCGACTAGTGGCCACGACAAGTACCCGGGGCTAACCACTGAGCACCACTCATTCTATCACTCATCATACTCATTAAGCGTTCATTCATTAATTTCATGCTCAAATCATAGGAAGACCATTTTTTATTTGGAAACATAATTACTTTTATATACATAAGCCCTTCGGCTATCAAAATAATATATATATATATATATATACAATAAGGACACCGTGAGACTATACTACCCACACATGCATATCTATGAGCCTCTACTAGAATACTATACATGAGGACGGGACAGGACCCCGCCGTGCCTGAATATGTACACACAATAATAAATCAAATAGCACCTCTAGAATAATGGAGTGCTCCTGTAAATCTGCTTATAGCTCCTATGGATCTGCACCGTCTCCCTGTCTACCTGTGGGCATGAACACAACATCCAAAAAGAAAGGACGTCAGTACGAACATTGTACTGAGTATGTGAGGCATAAATAATAACGATATATCAATGAAATACGGAGACATCGAGTGAAGAGCTATCTGTAACTGAATGTCACTTAAAACTGGAATAATGCATGCTAACTTACTTCATAATCATCACCATATAATGTATGCATATATGTATATGCTGCCCGACCATATATGTCACAACCTAGCTAGGGGCCGCGACGGGTACCCGGGGCTAACCACCGAGCACCACTCGTTCTGTTGCTTATCTTATCCATTTAATGCCCTTTTTATCACATTTTACTCAAAGCATGGAAAAATCATAGTTCATATGGAAACATAAATACTTTATATATATATATGCCTCTAGGCTATCAAAATAATAAATGTACATGCACATGAATAATGTGAGACCATACTACCCACACTGCGCATCTACGAGCCTCTACTAACCTACTATACATATAGACGGAAAAAGACTCCGTCGGGCCCAAAATATACATATGTACCAAAAGAATAATCATAAGCACCTCCAAACAATGGAGTGCTCTCAATTAGCTGACAGCTACTAAGAATCTGGATCGAGCTCACCTCCCTGTCTACCTGTGGGCATGCACACAGCGTCCAAAGAAAACGGACGTCAGTACGAATGTTGTACTGAGTATGAGAGGCATAAACAGTAGTAGTACATCAAGAAAATGAGGGAGGTATAAAATATGGAGCAAACTATAACAGACTGTGAATCATATAAGAAGTAATGCATGCTGACTTACTTTTATGCTCATCATCATCTCATGTATGCATAACATGTATATATATAAATAAACTGCCCGACCATATAGGTGCGGTGTGATAATCAATAACGTTAGCCCGCGTCCGGGGTACCATCTCATGCCGCCCACTAGTGGTGCTGCCCGTGCCATATAGACACGATGTAATCCTCTGAAAGCCGCCCGCCTTAACGGTGCTGCCCGGCCTTATAGGCGCGGTGTAATGTCATCATAATATGCTTATCATAGTACATGCATAAAAACTCTAGAACTACTATCCTTTATCGAGGTGACGTAAGGTCGTGAACCCTCGATTCCATTATGAACATTTGTGAACATCCTGCCTCACCTTGAAGGGATTAGTATATAAGGTGAGTGTACACTACGAATGACATCATCTACTTTATGGAAATATTATATAGTTATTGGGCTCATAGCATAGTTCTTGTCTCATATATATATATATATATAACTATTCATTATCGTAGGCTCTTGGCTTTCTGGGATATAGAAGAGTCATAGGAAGAAAGGAGAATCGTGTCATAAGATTCATGCCATTTGAAAGAAAGGATTAGCCTCACATACCTTTGTCGCTTAGTTAAGCTATCGTTCACTTGTTCTCCTTCAATATCACGTTGTTACCTTCACGAGAGAATACGCATTATAGTTAGTCAATCGACCATAAGAACGCATCGTTATTTCTAGAGAAAATTGGGCAATGTTTCCTTTGTTTCTACTACTTTTCTCATGTTCTATTTCAACTCCCAACATTTACAACAACACTCACAATATCGTATCAACATTCATCACTTATCTATATTTAGCAAAATCCACCATTTTTCTCCAATTTCTCCACATTTAATGGTTTTAGCTCATCATCATAATTTTGCTTACTTCACACCTATTCCATGGTCTATACGCCATTTATAACGTATTCATCATCACAACATATCAACGTTCATGATTCCATTCAACTATCATTCAATTGTGACACTATTCACTCAGTAATGGCCCATTTTCTATGTTCTTCTACATTTCAAGCATCTTAGCTTTCCAATACCTTAAATAACATGATAAAGTCATGAAACATACCTTATATGATGGTGGAACAAGCCTAGAGTGGAATCACTTCTTTAGCACCAAAACCCTTCTTCACCTCTTTTGGAATTTCTTGAAGGAGATGACTTCCAATTAGGTTTCATACACTTTGTTTCATAGATTTAGTGTTGATGATCATTGATTTCCTTGGTATTCTTGTGGTTGAAGTGTTTGGAGTGTTCTACTAGGGAGGAATTTCGTGAAGATGAAATGAGAAAATGAACTTGGGTCCCTCATTTTTAATAGCTAAAATCTAATTTTTATGAACAGTGGTCGAAATGCACAGTGGTCGTAAACCCCACTTTACAGGCTGTATACTAGTTTACGGTCTGTCCTTTGCGACCGTATTTAAGCATATCAGAAACAGAAAGGTTGGTTGAAGATCATGGCAGTTTACGACTCAGTTTACGGGACGTATTTCAATATACGGTCCGTATTCCAAGTCGTTTTTAACCATTTGAAGCATTTGACAGAAAGTTGAAATTTTTGAAATGTTGAAGGACGATGACACTTTACGGTCCGTAAATCACTTTACAGGTCGTATTCCATTTTACGACCACTGGCTGAAATGAAATTCTACAACTTTCTTAATTCCAAAGTTCATAAATAGTCATTCCCTACTTAATAAAACATCGCACACTCATGCCCTTCGTTAGTCTATTTATTGTTGGCTCGCGAAAAATTTCCGAGGTGTAACAATATAGGTACGGTGTGATAATCAGTAGCCTGCGTCCAGGCCTCCCGCGTCCGGGGTACCATCTCATGCCGCCCGCTAGTGGTGTCTGCCCATGCCATCAAGACATGGTGTATACGCTGCCCGCTTTAGCAGTGTCTGCCCGGCCATGTAGGCACGGTGTGATGTCATCATGTACATCTCATAGACTTATCATAATCTTGTCATACTATTATCATAACGCATGCCTGGGAACTCAAGACAACTATACTTTATCGGGGTGACATAAGGTTGTGAACCCCCAATTCCGTTATAGAGCATTCATAAGCATTCTGCCTCACCTTAGAGGAATTAGCATATAAGGTGAGTGTATTCGATGAACAACATCAAGGGATCGTAGTTGGAATCATATCATGAACTCTAGAATCTTTGGATTTAAGCTCATCATCATCATATTCATATTAACTCTTATTTTTAACTCATATGGCTATTCATGAACATAGACTCTTAGTTTTTTTTTTTTTGGAATGTAGGAAATTCATGGAGCAGGGAAAATCATGTCATAAGATTCATGCCTTAGAAAGAAGGGACTAGCCTTACATACCTTTTCCTTTAGCTATTCTACCGCTTGATCGTCCTCCTTCAATGCTCACATCTTTACCTTCAAGGGAGATCATATTAGCATAGCTAAACGATTATAAGAACGTGTTTACTAAAGCTAGAGAAAATTGAGAAGCATCTCCTTTATTTATACTACTTTCTCCATATCACCTATCAACTCCCAAACGTCAATAACAACATTCATAATATCATCATCAATAACTTTTGTCAAATTCGTCATTATCCAATCCCCACAATTTCCTCTAAAGGTCATCCATAATCATGATCATAATACAACATTACATTCTCACCTAATGTTTCTCTCATACTCTTAACACCATTCATAAGGTAATTAAAATCACAACATATCAATATTCATGATTCACTTCAAACTACTACTCAAAAATGGCACTATTCCCACATTCAGGACACATTTCCTATATCCTCCTACAATCCAAGTGTTTCCACTTTTCAACACCTTGAATAACATGGAAATAACATAAAACGTACCTTTGATAGTGTGGGAATGAGCTTTAAGTGGAAATACTTCACTTGAGTAAAACCCTAGTTCCACTTCCCTTGAGATTTCTTGCTTCAGATGAACCCTAGTGAGTTTCTTGCACTTGTTTCTCTTGATTTGATGAAGTTGATCATCAATTTCTCTTGTGTTCTTATATATGAAGTGTGTGGAAGGTTCTAGAGAACTCTTGAGTTGTGGAGAAGAAAACTGAAATGAAATAAATGTGTTGAGGTCCTTATATCAACTTTTAAAAATCTGTCCCGACGAAATTATATGGACACTTATACGGTCTGTATAAATTTATACAGTCCGTATAAGTGACCGTAAAAATCATCCCAATATCAACTCATTCTGTGACCATTATTGTTACACCTTGGAAATCCCTTGTATATGTGCAGTGAATAGGCTAACAAAGGACATAGCGTACGCGATGTTTTGATGAGTAAGAAATAGTATTTGATGACCCTCGACGAGATTCCAAAGGCATGTAATGCAAGGAAAGAAAGTTGCCAAGGAAAGTGAATCATATGTGGTGTATCGGATAAGAATTTCGAGCAACAAGCCTATGATGGCACAATGATGTCTTGGAGACAAGTAATAACATCCCTTAGATTGGTATTGCGATGTTAAACAAGTGCCAAGAAGGTTCCATAAGGATCGGAGATCAAGCGAGACAACGAGAACGAAAACGGAACCACTGGCATTATACGGCCCAACCTATGGACCGTATAAATTGTACCAACCGTACGTTGGACCGTATAATAGGCCAAGGAGGCCACCAGCTACTGGACCAAATATACGGCCATACATACGGTCCGTATAAATAGTACGGACCGTATGTTGGTCCGTATAAAGATGGTCGGCCAGATTTTTAATTTAAGTATAAGTGGCCTCTTTCATTTCATTTCCATTCTACTTTCACTCCACACTTCAAGAAACATCTAGAACCCTATATAATCTTTAACTACAAGAGAAACCAAAGGTAAACCAAGATCAACAATACATTATCCATGAATCAAAGTGTATGAAACCCAAGTAAAGTTCATCTTCCTTAAAGAAAACCAAAAGAGAAGAGATAGGGTTTTGGTGCTAGAGGAGAAACTCCACTCAAGACTTGTTCAACCATCATCTAAGGTAAGTTTCATGACTAAACCACATCGTTTAAGGTATTGAAACGTTAAGATACTTGAATAGTAGCAAGGCATAGGAAATGGGCCATTAATGAGTGAATAGTGCCATGTTTGGATGGTAGTTGGATTGAATCATAAATGTTGGTGTGTTATGATTGTGGACACATCATAAATGACATGTAGACCATGAAATACGTATTATATACGAGAAAACGCGATAGTAAGCTAAAACCATGAATGTGCAGAAATGAAGAGAAATAGTGGAGTATGGTCGTTGTATATAAATAATGATTGTTAATTGCTATATTGTGATTGTTGTTCTGAGAGTTGGGAGTTGATATGGAATATGGGAAAAGTAGTATAAACAAAGGAAGTGCTGTCCAATTTTCCCTAGCTTTAGAAAGCCCGTTCTTACAATTGCTTAGCTAATGATGCTATAAATTCTCTTGAAGGTAGAACGTATGCATCAAAGGAGAACACGCAAGCGATAGCTTAGCTAAACGTCGGAGGTATGTGAGGCTTATCTTTTCCTTCAAAAGGCATGAATCCTTCAAGTCTTATATAATTCTTCTACAAAATGAAGCCTACGAGCCCTTCAATATATATATATATATTAAATTACATATGAATATGATGGTGATGATAATGAGCTAGAGTATAGCGATTCAAGAAATTGTGGCATGATGTTCCTATAAGGATAATGATGTTATGTTTGTTAACACTCGCCTTATGCTATATTTCCTTCAAGGCGAGGCACGATACTCATAAACGTTCATAATATAATCGGGGGTTCACGACCTTACGTCACCTCGACATAGTGTTGCCCGTAAAGCTTAATGTATGCTCTTAATGCTAATACATGATATGTCTCTAAGATGATTAACAATGTTAGTTTCTAATACGATGATGACATGTATAAGATACCAAGAAATGATAAGATGATGCTATGTTATGATATGTGTAATAGTGATGTATTATGATTGATTTTGTGATGATGAGATTCCACCGTGCCTAGATGGCCGGGCATGTCACCGCTAAGGCGGGCTGCATATGGTTCCACCGTGCCTAGATGGCCGGGCATGTCACCGCTAAGGCGGGCTGCGATGTTTACACCGAGCCTAGAGGGCCGGGCATGATCACCACTAGTGGGCGGCATATAAAGGTTACCCGGACGCGGGATAAGGATGAGATATGTTATGTGATGTGATGAGATATGTGATGTGAAGAGACATGTGATGTGACGAGATATGTGATGTGATGACTTACGTACCATGATTATGTAAAATGTAATATATGTACGAAATGTAATTGCTTCTGACACTTTTGCAGGTTATATCCTTCTCTCATGGCTCATAATCCTCCTATTATATTTATTTCATTATTGCCTTACATACTCAGTACAATGTTCGTACTAACGTCTATTTTCTTTGGACGCTGTGTTCATGCCCACAGGTAGACAAGGAGGAGAGCTTGAGCCAGAGTCATAGGAGCTATTAGCCGATTGAAAGCACTCCTTTGTTCCGGAGGTGCTTGATTATCCTTTTGTGTACATTTGTATATGTTGGGCTCGACGGGGTCCTGTCCCGTCTATGCATTTTGTACTTCCTTAGAGGCTCGTAGATGCTCAATGTGGGTTATGTGGTCGGGTAAAGTCACTATGGTATAATTGTATATACATTATTTTTGATAGCCTAAAGGGCTTATGTATATGAAGCTATTTATGTTTACGAATGAAATATGACTTTCTTATGATTTGAGTATAAAAATCGATAAAAGAGTAGTAGAACGAGCGGTGCCCGGTGGTTAGCCCCGAGTACCCGTCACGGCCCCTAGCTGGGTCCTGACAATTATATGGCACATTATACGGTCCATATAATTTTATACGGTCCATATAAGTGACCGTATAATCCCATCAGTGAGGGACCTTCACTGTGACGGTTCTGCGGACCATTATACGGACCGTATAATCGGTCGTATAATCTACCTCTTCTCTAATTTTGGTTCTCGTCACTTTTTTTGATCTCAAATCCTTATGGAACCTTCTTGGTACTTATTTAACACCTCGTTAACAATCTAAGGCACGTTATAGCTCTTCTCCAAAACATCATTAACTTGTTACTCGTAAATCCTTTCCGATACATATCGTATGCCTTGCCTTCTCTTGGCAAACTTTCTCCCCCTACCTCGAATGTCTTTAAAATCTTAATTAGGGTCATCAAAATTTATTTATTACTTACCAAAACATCGTATACATCATACCCCTCGTTAATATATTTATTGTACGTTAACGGAAAATTTCGGGGTGTAACATTTTTCCCCCCTTTTGGAACATTCGTCCTCGAATGTTAAGCACTCGGGAATTCTACGACAATTTCGTCAGAGATTCCCCTGTATATGGCACTACCATCCTGTCACAACGGCCCATAATAACATTTCCTCACAGGGCCACAACACAATAGCAATATAAGTTGACCACACACGACCCATATGCATAAAAAGAAAACATACATACCTCATAATCCCAATGTTTCATCGCGGATCTCTTCTGGGGGCTGAAATAAATGCGGATATTTTTATTTCATACTCTCTTCTGATTCCCAAGCCATTTCTTCTCGGTTGTTATTTCGGCATAAGACTTTAACTGAGGCCACTTCCTTATTTCGAAGTCTCCGTACTTGCCTGTCTAATATGGCAATGGGCACTTCTTCATAAACTAGCTTTTCTATCACTTGAACATCATCTATTGGAACAATTCTCGTAGGATCTCCAACGCACTTGCGGAGCATTGAGACATGAAAAACTGGATGGACCGATTCAAGTTCTGGAGACAAGTCCAATTCATCAGCTACTTGACCGACCCTGCGGATAATCTTATAGGGTCCAATATATCGAGGACTTACCTTTCCTTTCTTGCCAAATCTTGTCACACCTTTCATTGGTGACACCTTTAGGAATACCCAATCATCAACTTGAAATTCTAAGTTTCGTCGGCGGTTGTCCGCATAATATTTTTGGCGACTTTGGGCTCTCAGTAATCGATCTCGAATCACCTTGAATTTTTGTACTGCTTGTTGAATCAACTCAGGGCCTATTAGCTGTACTTCTCCTATTTCAAAACATCCAATTGGGGATCTTCACTTCCTTCCACATAGAGCTTCGTACGGAGCTATTTGGATACTAGAATGGTAGCTATTGTTGTATGCAAACTCGATTAGAGGTAAGTGGTCATCCCAACTACCACCGAAATCTAGTACACATGCTCGTAGCATATCTTCCAAGGTCTGAATAGTACGTTCGGCTTGCCCATCAGTTTGCGGATGGAATGCCGTACTGAGCATTACTTGAGTACCTAGACCTTCTTGGAAGGATTTCCAGAACATGGCTGTAAATGGCGCTCCTCTATCTGTGATAATGGATATCGGAATACCATGGAGTCGCACAATCTCTTTGAGATACAACATTGCATAATCTCCTACTAAGTATGTGGTTCTGACTGGGAGAAAATGAGCTGCTTTCGTCAATCTATCCACAATCACCCATATAGAATCATACTTGATTCGGGAATGAGGTAATCCTACAATAAAATCCATGTTGATCACTTACCATTTCCAAGTAGGGATTTCCATTGCTTGCAATAATCCTCCTGGCTTTTGATGTTCGATTTTCACTTGGAAATTTGGACATTGGGCTACAAATTCGGCTATGTCTCTCTTCATGCCATCCCACCAATATATCAAATTGAGATCATGATACATCTTCGTTGCACCTGGGTTAATAGAATACCGAGAATAATGAGCTTCTTCTAGAATTCGACGGCGCAATTCTGTAACATTCGGAATACATAGCCTGCCTCGGTATCTAAGAATTCCATCCATAGAAGTTTCAAATTGAGACTTCTCTTTTCCATGAAGGGTGTCTCTATAATGGCTCAACTGAGGGTCTTCATATTGACGCTCTTTTACTTCTATATTCAGGGACGAAATTGTGGGACCATTAATACCAATCCCTGCCCTACCTGAATCAATTACACGTACTCCAAGATTAGCTAGTTAGTGGAGCTCATGAATTAATTCTTTCTTTTTCGGAGGAACTTCACATAGGCTACCCATTGATCGGCGGCTAAGCGCATCAACTACTACATTTGCCTTTCCGGGGTGGTATAAAATGCTCACATCATAATCTTTCAATAATTCTAACCACCGCCTCTGCCACAGATTTAACTCCTTCTGTTTGAATATGTATTGAAGACTCTTGTGATCCGTATAATTATCGACATGTACCCCATACAAGTAGTGTCTCCACATCTTTAATGCATGGATAACTGCAGCCAATTCAAGATCATAAGTTGGGTAGTTCTTTTCATGTTTCCGCAGCTGCCTCAAAGCATAAGCAATGACTTTACCGTGCTGCATTAACAAACATCCCAATCCAACACCAGAAGCATCACAATAAACAACATTACCATCTAGCCCTTCTGGGAGTGTCAAGACTGGGGCTGAGGTTAATTTGTCCTTCAACTCTTGGAAACTGCGTTCACAAGCATCATTCCACTGAAATTTAACTGACTTTTGGGTTAACTTCGCCAATGGGGTTGAAATAGAGGAAAATTCTTCTACGAACCTTCTATAGTAACCTGCAAGTCCCAGAAAAATACGGACTTCTGTAGGTGTCGTAGGCCTTGGCCAAGTCTTCACAGCTTCAATTTTCTGAGTATCAACTCTAATGCCATCATCTGAAATAACATGACCCAAAATGTCATAGAATTCAGCCAAAACTCGCACTTTGAGAATTTTTCATACAACGAGTTCGAAGAATTCTATGAACAATACGTAAATGGTCAGCATGTTTTGATTCTGTGCGAGAGTATACTAGAATATCGTCAATGAATACTATTACGAATAGATCCAAAAGAGGCCTGAATACATTATTCATCAAATTCATGAACACTGCCGGAGCATTGGTTAACCCAAACGACATTACCCGAAATTCATAATGGCCATATCCCATTCTGAAAGCTATTTTGGGAATATCTTCTTCTTTAACTCTCACTTGGTGATAACCTGACCTCAAGTCTATCTTGGAAAACCACTTGGCCCCCTGTAGTTGATCAAACAAATCATCAATCCTTGGGAGAGGATATTTATTCTTTATTTTGATAATTATATCCCTTAGCTATCATATTTCTTGCCTTAAGGTAGGAAATAAACCTACCTCTCGGAGATGCTGTATTACCCTTCCATTCAAGCACGGGCTCTCCCGGGAATTAAAATTGAACTACTTTCATTCGACAATCCACATTACCATAACATGAGGCCAACCAATCCATACCCATAATCACATCGAAATCTAACATTTCCAGCTCAACTAAATCAACTTTAGTTTGGCGGTCGCATATCACAATTACACAATTTTTATACACTCGTCTAGCTACTACGAGATCACTAATCGTAGTAGATACCTCAAAAGGATTAATTGACTCAGGTTTCACCCCAATACGACCAGCAACATACGGAGTAATATAAGATAGGGTAGAACCTGGATCTATCAATGCATACACATCATGGGAAAATACGGATAATGTACCTATAACCACATCCGGGGAGGACTTAAGCTCCTGTCGTCCGGCTAAAGCATACATACGGGGCTGAGTGGCACCTGAAGTAATGTACCTATAGGAGGCGCACTAGTCGCCGACTGTCTAAATGTCTGGGATATGTCTGCCTTGATCCCCCTCTATAATCACTTTCTTCCCCCATCGATTTGGCCCTCTTGCTTTGCCTTCTATCAGTATCACGATCACCCCTTTGTGGATATTGTTGTCCTTCTAAATTCTGGGCATGGGCTTGAATACGGGAAATATCCATCCCATCTTGCAACGAAGGCGTCAAACAATCCTTGAATATATGTGGCCCAAAGCCACTGACAAATCGGTGCACTCTATCTCCCATGTCGGCCACCAAAGTCGGGGCATATCTAGCCAATGAATGAAATTGAAGGCTATACTCTCGGGCACTCATATTTCCTTGTTTTATATTTAAGAACCTATCTGCTCTAGCTCGGCGAACCTTGGGGGCAAATAGTGGGGAATGAGGGTATCTACAAATTCTTGCCAAACGGGAGGAAGCGCATTCTCTTTTCTTGATGATACCCAATTATTGTACCATGATACCGCCACATCTCGGAGTCTATAAGATGCCAACTCCACAGATTCAGTTTCGGAAGCATGAATAATCTTCTATGTTCTCAACATCTCGTCAATTAAACTTTGCGGGTCTTCATCCAGCTTCGACCCGAAAGACTCCAAAGGATTCAAACTCATGAAATCACGGGCTCTGGTACTAGGTGCCCGATTACTTGGACTCGCATTCTGCGACTGTGCCTGGGCGGCAACTAACTGCGTCAATAGGTGAATAGCCTCAGTCACTTGTTGACCCGAAGTAGCCGGTGGAGGAACTGGAGGCATAATAGTGTGAGCTGAAGCCCCTTCTTGTTCTTCTATAATAGGCGGAGTGGGAGAAGTATCAGATGGAACCTCATTATGTGATTCGCCCTCTTCTATATTCATTGGCGGCTCTCTTTCTACCCGCCTTTTCATCGTAGTCATGCCCTTCTGGGCGGCTGTAGCTTTTCCCTTTGGCGGCATTTCTGAAATCATAACACACTATTAAGGAGGAGAAAATCTTATAACACAGCTCTATCGCACGATCTCTTAAGATGAAAGATGGTCATTTTTCCTAAATGCCCTGTAGCTGCCTGTTTATTAGTGTGGTGCGCAACACACCATAAACAAGACTCTACTAGACACGGCTCGTAGATACTTGCTAGGACTGAACTGCTCTGATACCACTTTTGTCACGACCCGACTAGGGGCCATGGTACCGGGGCTAACCACCGAGCACCACTCATTCTATCACTCATTATACTCATGAAGCGTTCATTCATTAATTTCATGCTCAAATCATAGGAAACCCATTTTTCATTTGGAAACATAATTACTTTTATATACATAAGCCCTTTGGCTATCAAAATAATATATATATATATATATATATATATATACAATAAGGACACCGTGAGACCATACTACCCACACATGTGTATCTACTAGCCTCTACTAGAATACTATACATAAGGACGGGACAGGACCCCGCCGTGCCCGAATATGTACACACAATAATAAATCAAATAGCACCTCCGGAATAATGGAGTGCTCCTGTAAATCTGCTGATAGCTCCTATGGATCTGCACCGTCTCCTGGTCTACCTGTGGGCACGAACACAACGTCCAAAAAGAAAGGACGTCAGTACGAACATTGTACTGAGTATGTAAGGCATAAACAATAACGATATATCAATGAAATACGGGACATCGAGTGAAGAGTGATCTGTAATTGACTGTCACTTAAAACTAGAATAATGCATACTAACTTACTTCATAATCATCATCATATCATGTATGCATATATGTATAAGCTGCCCGACCATATAGGTACGGTGTGATAATCATTAGCCTGCGTCCAGGCCTCCCGCATGTTATACCCTGCATTTTCAGAGCCTGAGCGTGACACATACTTCTTCAAACATTGACAATCACGTTGTTACTACATAATTTAAACTCATGTTGATAGTATTATATTTCGTATTTTTTGTACGTCGGATTATTCGTAAGCGGAGGTGGGGCCCACACATCGAGATTTTTTTTAGAACACGTGACAAGTTATATCAATCACATACGTGAAGTTAAACACAACTCAAGAAGGACCATTGAGCCAAATCAAAGTGGAAGTCCTCCAAACAAATATTTTTAAGTAACGTTTTCGGGTGATCTGACGTCGTGGGGCAAAAACGGTATTATAAGTTTGGAATTGGGAAACATACCAATAAATAGAATTTGTATATAATTGAATTTTCTTTCCAACCATAGGTCGTGGGTCCGCAAGAGATGTCAGAATAAGGAGATATGGACGTTTTAAGGCAGAAAGGTCAGTGGGCTAGGCCCAATCCGGGCCCAACCGGGTTAGACCCATGACCCATGTTTATGTAAGTGATATATCAGCCTTTTCTCCTCATTTTTAAGAAAAAAACACCCAGAAAATTCTGGACAAAAAGAGAGAAGAAAGCTTAGAGAGAAAAGATCAATTTTGACCAAAATCTGAGCCCCGAATCCCGAAGCCCGTGAAGAGAAAAGTGTTCTATGTTTCGTTGCCTCCAATTTGAGCTAAAAATCAACCAAAAATAAGGGGGTGGACGTGGTGGCTGCACACGTGAGGTAAGATTAAGGTTCCTTTTCATTGCTAATAAGTTTATGTAGAGTTCTACCGAACTAGAACGGAGAAAATAGTGTGATAAATTCGTTTGTTGGCGTTGTGAATTATGGAATGAGATTTGAAGAGAATTTTGAATGAAAATACATGTATTAAACTTGTAGAATGTGGAGGATGTCGTTATTGATGTTGTTAGTATTAATTTCGACTCCCTTAAGGAAATAAAATTATTAAATAGTTATATCGCAAATTTGGTTGGTTGAGGAATTTAGAAAATAATGTGTGGGATGTTTTATGGAATACGTTGGTATTGGAAATATTATGATTAATGTTGGTATTGTTGTTGTTGTTGTTGGTTGCTGAATTGAGAATTCGGGCTAGGCATATAAACAGGGGAGATGCTGCCCGATTTTCGGCACAATATAAAATAGTATGATTTGAAATATAGTACAAATGTGCGACGAAAAGGCTAACATTAGCATAAATTCCTTTTAAATGTAGACTTACAAGCTTGGACGAATAACCGTAGCTTATAAGCGGTCGAACAGGTATGCAAGGCTTACCCTTTCTTTCTTTTGGCATGATCTTTATGGAACGAGCAAATGACGTATATGGATCGGGCCGTACGTTCCTCGGTACTATTATGTTACATATGAATCAGTTATGTGTGTATGTATATGATGACATACGATGTTGGCACGCACGGTCTGTGTTTGGAAAGTACACATTTTGGCACTCTGGGTGATCTACTTATTTTCTGTACTTCTTCTGACACATGACATCGGTATACACCATTTGTATTCTGGAAAATAAGTAATTTGGTATTTTGAAAATGTACTTACTTTTGTACTGTTTGTTTCGATTATGATTCTGTTTTCTATATTCCATGCTTTACATACTCAGTACATATTCCGTACTGACCCCCTTTTCTTCGGGGGTTGCGTTTCATGCCACGCAGGTACACCCAGATAAGTAAAGGACATTTCTAGAAGATGCTTCAGCTGGAGTGGCAACTCCATTTTCTCCTGGAGTGTTGCCGAGTCAGAGTATATGTGCTATGATGTTTTGTTCGAAGTTAGAGACTTTGCAGACAGAGTCGTGGGTATAGGACGTCAGTTTTGTAAGCGGCTCCATCAGCCGATGTGTCATTTTATGTTATGTTACAAATTTCGTGTGATTACAGATTTGACTTGTTTTTGAAGTTTGCAAAAACATTTATTATGTTTGTCATTTTCACTGATTAACAGAATCAAGCGATAAAAGAAAGATTTTGAAAGCTTACTATGTATTTCACTTTTATTTGATTTCAGAGTCCGAAGAGATTATGTATGTAATAAGGGTCTATGGGTTCGCTCGGCTCCGGATATGGGGTTGAGTGCCCATCACACCCTAGGGAGATTAGGGTGTGACAAAGTGGTATCAGAGCAGGTTTGTCCTAGGGGTTGTCTGCAAAGTCATGTCCAGTAGAGTCCTGTTTATGGGTGTGAAGCCGGCCACATTTATAAACAGGAGGCTATAGGGCATCTAGGGATTGTTGACCTTCTTTCTGTCTCAGATCGTGCGATAGAGCCAAGTCATAGGAAAATGGAATTCCTTATATAAGCCTTACATATGACGGAAGAAGGCGAGTAACGATATGGAAGGTCATAGAGGTAAGCCTTGATATAATTGTTCCGTTACTTGGAAATTGGAAGCTCTGGGTGGCTGGAATATGTCATATGACTGTATGCCCTGTGAGGCATTGTCGGTATTAGTTGTGTGTGGATTCTGAATTGTAAGAACTGTAAAAGAAGATTCTGCTAGAATTGTTCAAAAATCAGGTCACTTAGTTAAGTACGCCTAACAGAAGGAAGTGTTGAAGGGAAATATCGTAAGTAGACAATAACTGGGATGTGGTGTTTTAGAGAAGATACGGGTCGGGCGTAGCGTGAAAGATAATTGTGAGAAGGACGATTAGCAGTTCGAAGGATTGCAATGGATAACATTCGAGGCTTAGTAGGAACAAGGTCTGTTGGGGGATTCAGAAAGTCGATAATCAGTTTTGCTATAAATTATTATACAAGAATGGTGAGTGGGAATCCGAACAGACTGATATCCGAATACTTATAAATAACGGCGATGAAGGTATATTTGTTACCATCGGGAATCTAGGAATTTAGGACGAAAAGTAGTATACACATAAGCGAAAGGTGAATATTGAGGATTGAAAAGGGTAAAATAGTAATTGTAAAAGAAAGGACGTGTTACGAAAATGTCTCGGAATCTGTAAGACTTCGATTTGCTCTAGATCATGTAATAAGGGTCATGCGAGAACGCGGGCGCGATTATATCAGCATTAAGGCACCGGATTCCATCGAAGTTTCGAGGTTAAGCGTGCTAAGGTGGGAGAAATATTAGGATGGGTGACCCCCTGAGAAGTGTGCAAGAAACTCTGTATATCTAAACATAAGAGACAAATGAGAAGCTAGAGTGGCCTAAGGAAAACTAGAGTACATGGGATGGTTGGAGACCATAAGAGGTCACGTAGGACGAGGCAGACGAGATTGGTGAAGAGACAGAAAGTGCCTCCCAGCTCTGGAATTTTGATAGGCTTGAATAGCGTTTGGAAGTATTTTATGAGCGAGTTGGCAGTAATTATATGAATGTGCATGATATCCCCTATGTGATTATATTGACGAGCATGTGATGTGAGTCCCAGTAACCGGCGCTACGGTAAAGAAGGCATTAATCAAGTAGGGGTACCGAAGTTCGAGTGACAGCAAAAATAAACGGCACAAATGTTATAAGGTAAGCTGATGTTATTTTCTCTACTAGTTAAGATTGGAAATTCTAATACAATGATATCTGAAAAAGAAAGAGTGTGAGTAAATGGAACACAAGGAGATTAAAATGTCAAAAAAAATGTGAAAGGTAAGAAACCTCGGTGAGTGAAACCCCGAGAGAAACTATCGGCAAAGCACGAGACTATTTGGATAAAAATTCAAAGTAGGCATGTGAAAAGGATAAAGTGTGGTAATGTGGAACAAAAGAGGAATGTGTGAGGTCGGGGAGATTGGATCTCAGAGGAAAATGGAATGCAATATAAAAAAAAATGTGCATGGAAGACAGCTCGGCCATAGTGTCATAAGTATGGTCAAAGGTTCAATGAGTGGGGATAGAGAGAGTGTAAACTGTAAGAATTCTGTGCTAAGAGCAAAAGTAATGGGACGCTCGAAAAATATGGATGCACAGCTGCAACGCGAACGCGTAGTTAAGAAAAGTTACGAGTAAGTGAGTTAAATGGGTAAAAGGACTAATAGTGGATGGAAAGATATGGGGATATTGATAAGAATGATAATATAAGCGTAAAAGAAAGAAAGACTTATGGTAAAAAGTTTCGATATGTTGTGCATAGAGTTGGAAATAAAAATGAGGAGTAAGGTATAAATGAAGACTTCACAAAAGACTGTTGGTGTATAAGGAGCCCCTTAAAGGGGGGGGGGGGTGGGAGACCATATTATATTAGACCTAAAAGGGAATCATAACGATTTCAGACTCCAGAGGAGAAAATATTTATGAGCTTGGGGCCAGAGTTCGAAACATATTGGCATATCAAGAGAATACATGAAAGAAGTAGAAATGAATTGACAATGAGTGTACCGTGAGGTCGACATGAAGGGAAAGGATGGAAGACACTTTAAGAGAATGCTTCATGCCAACATGAATTATGATATGTTCAGAGCATGATTTGAATCCCTCATATCGGGCAAATTTGCGCTGTACCTAAGCACGCACCGATATGTTTTAAAGAGTAACAAAAAGAGCAAGAAAATGGCTACAAGCTAAGTTCACAAGGGATAATGGAGAGGATGACAAATCCAAAGGACATTTCGGATGATGACTATTATAACGAAGTAACAACGATTGGTAGTTAGTAATTTTTCGAAGAAAAGAAAGAACACTGTTCTTATGGTTGGAAAATAAAAGAGGCCGCCGAGTATTAGAAAATAGTTCATGGACCATTAATTATACTGAATATGAGAGTATACGCTATGGAATTATATGAACTATCAACGTGAAGCTATGCCCAATTATAATTGTGAGGGGTCTACGCCGGAGAGCCAACAAGGAATAACGATTGACGAAACGATCGCCAATACAAGGAAATTAAAGACAAGTATATTGGTGTCGAGGGATATAGAAAGAAAAGGAAACAGGCGAAGTACACAAGCCTAAGAAGTAGTCATATTATGAGAAAAAGGAGGATGCATCTCCTACGGATACCTTATACTAAGACAGAACAAGTAAAGTACCTAAAGAAATAAGCTGGAAAGAAAGATGTGGCTATGAGTTGCGAATTCACCACGTGATAATAAGGCGATAAAGTAAGGATATCACCAATAACAAGTAAAGATATGATTATGACTGTCGTTGAAATCAATTCTGAGTACAACACAAGAATAAAATACTATGACGCACAAGGGGTCTTAGTTGTACATGAGACTTAGATCCTTTATAAGACATATGGCGGCTTAAGGGAAATGCAATTACGGTTACCGTAAGTCAATTACGGGAAAGAGAGAAATAACGGAGATGGAAAGAAAAGGGGAAGATGACGCTACCAGTGAATGCTGATTATTGAAGAATGGGATAAATGGTACTACCCGGAGGGTACAGACGGTTTGACATACTAGTATTCTAAGTATCCCCATGGGACAGAGTTGTTAATTGGAGTAGAGGTAAACATTGACCCATAATTAACGGTTGAGTTAAGTAAAATACATCCTTTGTTTGGATTGCAACATTGGTTGTACTATTGAATTACGTTACTGCAAGATTAGTATGTTAAGACTTCGCACATAAAGTACTGTAACTATAAATTATGGGAAATGGCATGAATATGATGTAGTTTGAAAAGGGAATTGAGGAAAGGGGTACATGAATTCAAGATCGGAGATGAGGTAATGGATTTATGAGTGTTATAAGTAAGACTTTAAAAGGGGGGAAGCAAGTAAGGAAAGTATAAGTGTAGAGATTGGAACGACAAATCCTAAGATGTGATAATTATAGACCCTAAAACAAAAAGTGAGAGTTATACGGGAATGATATAGTTGTTATCGTTATCCATTTCAGTACGGACATTGAGTGAATCGATGGAAGAAACGTATTGGGCTTAAAATTGAAAAGTAAGGATTGAAGACCGAAGTGTGGATTTGTTTTGGAAGGCACCGTAAGGTAAGAATCATAAGGAGAAAGCGAGTGAATAGGATGCAAAGATTCAAAACGCACTCAGACATGAAAAACAAATGTAATTTGAAGTGAGAATTTTTGTAGAAGCGAATTCAATAAGATATAAGGGTCAGTCAGCAAAAGAATAGAGTGATTGCAGGGTATCTTTCAAGATTGGACTGAAAATAATTCATCATGAAGAAAAGGAATCGAACGATGTTTCGGTGAAGGGGGCAAACATTAACAAGATATTGGAATAACTATGATGCTTACTATGGAATGACCACCCAGCAAAGGGAGCCTACAAAACAGCAAAAGCCGAACAACTAAATGACCAGGTTGTAGGAAAAAAATGATGCAATAATGCATCAATTACGATAGTATTAGAAGAAGGATGATCCGATAATGGATGTACCCGAGCATGAGATTATGGACAGAGTACGAGCTTAGTTTTAACATTCGAGGACGAATGTTCCAAAGGGGAGAAGGATGTCATACCCCGCATTTTCAGAGCCTGAGCGTGACACGTACTTCCTCAAACATTGACAATCACGTTGTTACTACATAATTTAAACTCACGTTGATAGTATTATATTTCGTATTTTTTGTATGTCGGATTATTCATAAGCGGAGGTGGGGCCCACACATCGAGATTTTTTTTGGAACACGTGATAAGTTATATGAATCACATACGTGAATTTAAACACAATTCAAGAAGGACCCTTGAGCCAAATCAAAGTGGATGTCCTCCAAACAAATATTTTTAAGTAACGTTTTCGGGTGATCTGACGTCGTGGGGGCAAAAATGGTATTATAAGTTTGGAATTTGGAAAAATACCAAGAAATAGAAGTTGTAGATAATGGAATTTTCTTTCCAACCATAAGTCGTGGGTCCGCAAGCGATGTCACAATAAGGAGATATGGACGTTTTAACGCAGAAAGAATGATTTTGAGTATATGAATGGTAAAGAATTGTACAACGACTATGACGAGTAAGGAAATGAGTGGTGCTCGGTGGTTAGCCCCGGGTACCCGTCACGGCCCCTAGTCGGGTCGTGACAAAGGTAGTATCAGAGCAGTTCAGTCCTAGGAAGTGTCTACGAGCCGTGTCTAGTAGAGTCTTATTTATGGTGTGTTGCGTGCCACACCAATAAACAAGAGGCTACAGGGCATTTAGGAAAAATGATCGTCTTTCATCTTAAGAGATCGTGCTATAGAGCTGTGTTATAAGATGTTTCCCTCTTAATAGTGTGTTATGATTTCAGAAATACCGCCAAAGGGAAAAGCTACAGTTGCCCAGAAGGGCAAGACTATGACGAAAGACTGGTAGAAAGAGAGTCGCCAATGAATTAGAAGAGGGGGAGTCACAAAATGAGGCTCCATCTAATACTTCCTCCACCCCGCCCAATGTAGAAGAACAAGGAGGAGCTTCAGCTCTAGTTCCTCCACTGGTTGCTTTGGGTCAACAAGTGACTGAGGCCATTCATCTATTGACATAGTTGGTTGCCGCCCAGGCACAATGGCAGAATGTGAGTTCAAGTGATCAGGCATCTAGTACTAGAGCCCGTGACATTATGAGTTTGAATCCTCTGGAGTTTTTCGGGTCGGAGCCGGATGAAGACCCGCAAGGTTTTATTGATGAGATGCTGAGAACATTGAGAATTATTCATGCCTCCGAAACTGAATCTGTGGAGTTGGCATCTTATAGACTCCGAGATATGGCGGTATTGTGGTACAATAATTGGCTAGCACCAAGGAAGGAAAATGCGCCTCCTCCCGTATGGCAAGAATTTGTAGATGCTTTCATCCGTCACTATTTGCAACCTGAGGTCCGCCGAGCTAGAGCAGATAGATTCTTAAATCTAAAGCAAGGAAGTATGAGTGCCCGGGAATATAGCCTTCAATTTAATTCCTTGGTTAGATATGCTCCGACTATGGTGGCCGACATGGGAGATAGAGTGCATCGCTTTGTGAGTGGCTTGGGGGTACATTTGTTCAAGGATTGTTTGATGGCTTCGTTACAAGAAGGGATGGATATTTCCCGAATACAAGCCCATGCCCAGAATTTAGAAGGACAACGACATCCGCAAAGGGGTGATCGCGACATTGATAGAAGGCAAAGCAAGAGGGCCAGATCTATGGGGACAGGTAGTGATTATAGAGGGGGATCGAGACAGACTTATTCCTGACATTTAGGCCAGTCAGTGACTAGTGCGCCTCCACGATTTCCTTCAGGACAGGGTCAGAGTTCGAGAGTTTCAGGCTCCTAGTTTGGGCGTGATTATAGTCAGAGGAGACCACAAGTTCCACGATGTAGCCAGTGCAGAAAATTACACTCAGGGCCATGTCGCTAGGGCATAGATGCTTGCTATGTTTGTGGACAGACTGGGCACCTTGTCACACCCCGATCTTACTAGGGTGTGATGGGCACCCGACCCCATATTCAGAGCCGAGCGAACCCGCTGACTATTATTACATACATAATCTTTTGGACTCCTTGAATCAAACAAAAATGAAATACATAGTACAACTTTCAGAAATATTCTTTTTCGTTGTTCTCAATCAAACAAAATCTGAAATCATATGGAGTTCATATCATAACACAAAATGACACATCGGCTGATGGAGCCGCTTACAGAACTGACATTCTATACCCACGACTCTGTCTGCAAAGTCTCTAGCATCAATCAGAAATCATAGCACATATACTCTGACTCGGCAACACTCCAGGAGCAGATGGAGCTTGCCATTTCCGCTGGAACACCTTCTACCAAGTCTTCTATTCATCTGGGTGTACCGGCGTGGCATGAAACGCAGCCCCTGAAGAAAGGGGGTCAGTACGGAATATGTACTGAGCATGTAAGGCATGGAATACAGAAAAGAGGATCATAACTGAAACAGAGATTTACCATAATCAAGTATGACCTTTTAAAACATCAAGCACTTGCCCTTTTTAAATGAAAATCATGCATATCCACATCATATATCATATATACAGATAACGTGTCCCGGCCCTCCAGTGAGGGACTCGGTAGATAAAATCATACATGTCCACATCATATATCATATATGCGTAACGTGTCCCGACCCTCAAGTGAGGGACTCGGTGGATAAGGTCATGCATGTCAACATCATATATCATGTGTACATATAACGTGTCCCGGCCCTCTATTGAGGGACTCGGTGGATAGAATCATGCATGTTAACATCATGTACCATATATACATAACGTGTCCCGGCCCTCTATTGCGGGTCTCAGTGAATGAATTCATCATATGCCATCCTGGCCGCCATCCCCGTATCATTATATCATCATAAACATATACATATAATGTGTCCCGGCCCGCAAGTGAGAGGGACTCGGTGAACAATGCAGTGGAGTACGCACGAGAACGTATCCTGGCCCGGGCTCAGTGAAGGACATACTCAGGCTTACACGAACAGAGTAGTGCGAAACCATATGCACATAAATCAAGACTCGAAAGACAAGTATACTTACCGACACCTGAAGGCTCAGAAACTAGTTTCGGGTCAATCCGATTTAGTATAAGAAAGTTATGAGCGTTTGAAGTACAGAACCTTCTACGAACGTTTCAGAAGCCATTTTTGGAAAATCAAAGCAACAATCATGTTAGGTACCTTTCGAATATCGTTATGGATCAAATCAGATAGAGCTTTTGGAACCATATGTACGTATCAAAATACATCAAGGACTCAATGGAATAATCAAACATGCTATCATTTGAAAATCAAGACATTAATCATATCAATTATCTCTCGAATGCCATTCGGAAACATATCAAATAGATCTTCGGACATCATAGATACGCATCAAATCCATATGAAATAGCTTATGGAGGTCAAGAATATTAGCCATCCTAGTGGCTCTAAGAATAGGAATTTCTTTGAAATCATACATATACGTCATCTGCTCGTTTCATAAAGATCATCCCAAAAGAAAGAAAGGGCAAGCCTTACATACCTGCTCCACGTCCTATTAGCTATGCTTATTCGTCCAAGCTTGCTAGTCTACATTCAAGAAGATTCACATAATCATTAGATTCATCATCGTATACTTGTCTTAGTCCTTCAAATGAATTCATTTATAATCTGCCAAAATTTCGGCAACATTTCCCCTCTAAATACACCATCCCCGAGAATCTAACTCGGCGAATTTATCCACAACAATCTGAGAATTCAACTCGGCCAAATTATCAACAACAATACCAACAATTATACTAACAACTTCAACAATCAATCCAAAATATATTCTAACATTAACAACCCTTGTCACATAATTCAACGACCTTTCATTTATAGCCAATTCAATCACATATAGTCAAGTTAACACCAATGATCCCACATTCAAGTATTAATCTGAAATCATTCTAACATGGTTCAAGAATACTTTAAAAAATTCACATAATGTTCAAACAACCCAACCAACATACCACTTCACCCGAAACCTTCCAAATTCAACAAGAACAATAACAACACATTTCTTCTCTTCCAAGTTAAAAGAGCTAAAGGCATATTTGAAAGATTTGCTTGAAAATGGGTTTATTAGACCCAGTTCCTCACCGTGGGGAGCACCAGTCTTGTTCGTGATAAAGAAAGATGGTTCCCTCCGAATGTGCATTGATTATAGGCAGTTGAATAAGGTGACAATAAAGGACAAATATCCTCTCCCAAGGATTGATGATTTGTTTGATCAACTACAGAGTGCCAAGTGGTTTTCTAAAATAGACTTGAGGTCAGGTTATCATCAAGTGAGAGTTAGAGAAGAAGATATTCCCAAAACAGCTTTCAGAACTAGATATGGCCATTATAAATTCCGAGTGATGTCGTTTGGGTTGACTAATGCTTCGGCAGTGTTCATGAATTTGATGAATAATGTATTCAAGCCACTCTTGGATCTATTCGTGATAGTATTCATTGATGATATTCTGGTATATTCTCGCACAGAATCAGAACATGACAATCACTTACGAATTGTTCTTGGAATTCTTCGAACCCGAGAATTATATGCAAAATTCTCAAAGTGCGAGTTTTGGCTGAGTTTTGTAACGTTTTTGGGCCATGTTATTTCAGATAATGGCATTCGAGTCGACACCCAGAAAATTGAAGCTGTGAAGACTTGGCCAAGGCCTATGACGCCTACAAAAGTTCATAGTTTTCTAGGATTGGCAGGGTACTATAGAAGGTTCGTAGAAGGGGTTTCGTCTATTTCGGCCCCATTGACGAAGCTAACCCAAAAGTCAGCTGAGTTTCAGTGGGATGATGCTTGTGAACGCAGATCCAAGAGTTGAAGGATAGATTAACCTCAGCTCCAGTCTTAACACTTCCAGAAGGGCCGGATGGATATGTTGTATACTGTGATGCTTCCGGCGTTGGGTTAGGATGCGTGTTAATGCAGCATGGTAGAGTTATTGCTTATGCTTCGAGACAGCTGCGGAAACATGAAAAGAACTATCCAACTCATGACCTCGAATTAGCTGCAGTTATTCATGCATTAAAAATGTGGAGACATTACTTGTATGGTGTCCATGTTGATATCTATACAGATAACACGAATCTTCAGTACATTTTCAAGCAGAAGGACTTAAATATGCGGCAGAGGCAGTGGTTAGAATTGTTGAAAGACTACGATGTGAGTATTTTATACCACCCCGGAAAACAGAATGTAGTAGCTGATGCGCTTAGCCGCCGATCAATAGGTAGCCTATGTGAAGTTTCCCCGGAAAAGAGAGAGATGGTTCATGAGCTTCACACATTAGCTAATCTTGGAGTGCATGTAATTGATTCGGGTAGTGCAGGGATTAGTATTAATGATCCCACAGTTTCGTCCTTGAATATGGAAGTGAAAGAGCATCAGTATGAAGATCCTCAGTTGAGCCATTATAGAGACGAAGTTAATGAAAAAGAGAATCTCCATTTGAAACTTCTATGGATGGAATTCATAGATACCGAGGCAGGCTATGTGTGCGGAATGTCGCAGAATTACGCCGACAAATTCTAGAAGAAGCCCATTATTCTCGGTATTCTATTCACCCAGGTGCAACAAAGATGTATCACGATCTCAAATTGATATATTGGCGGGATGGCATGAAGAGAGACATAGCAGAATTTGTAGCCCAATGTCCAAATTGCCAACAAGTAAAGATCGAACATCAAAAGCCAGGAGGATTATTATAAGCAATAGAAATCCCTACTTGGAAATGGGAAGTGATCAACATGGATTTTATTGTGGGGTTACCTCGTTCCCGAGGCAAGTATGATTCCATATGGGTGATTGTGGACAGACTCACGAAAGCATCTCATTTTCTTCCGGTCAGGATCACATACGCGGCTCAAGATTATGCAAGGTTGTATCTCAAGGAAATTGTGCGACTCCATGGTATTCCACTATCCATTATCACAGATAGAGGAGCACAGTTTACAGCCAAGTTCTGGAAATCCTTTCAAGAAGGTCTAGGTACCCAAGTGAAGCTTAGTACGGCATTTCATCCGCAGACTGATGGACAAGCCGAACGTACTATTCAGACCTTGGAGGATATGCTAAGAGCATGTGTTCTGGATTTCGGAGGAAGCTGGGATGATCATTTGCCTCTAATCAAATTTGCATACAACAATAATTATCATTCCAGTATCCAAATGGCTCTGTATGAAGCTTTATATGGAAGGAAGTGTAGATCCCCAATTGGATGGTTTGAAATAGGAGAATTACAGTTAATAGGCCCTGAATTGATTCAGCTAGCGGTAGAAAAAGTCAAGGTGATCCGAGATCGATTGTTGACATCCCAAAATCGCCAAAAATCTTATGCGGACAACCGCCGGTGAGACTTGGAATTTCAGGTTGATGATTGGGTATTTTTGAAGGTGTCGCCAATGAAAGGGGTGATGAGATTTGGCAAGAAAGGGAAATTAATTCCTCGATACATTGGACCCTATAAAATTATCCGCAAGGTAGGTCATGTAGCCTATTAGTTGGACTTGCCTTCGGAGTTTGAATCAGTCCATCCAGTATTCTATGTTTCGATGCTCCGTAAGTGTGTTGGAGATCCCACGAAAATTGTCCCAATAGATGATGTGCAAGTGACAGAAAGGCTAGCATATGAAGAGGAGCCCATTGCCATCTTAGACAGGCAAGTACGAATACTTCAAAATAAGGAAGTAGCTTCAGTCAAAGTATTGTGGCGAAACAACAACCGAGAATAAATGACTTGGGAGGCGGAAGAGAAAATGAAATCCACATATCCGCCCTTATTGCAACCCCCAGGAGAGGTTCAATATGAAACACTAACATTATAAGGTATGTATGCTTTCTTTTTATGCTTCTGGTCGTGTGTGGCCAATTTATATAGTTATTGTGTTGTGGCCCTGTGAAGCAGTATTATTATGGGTTGTTGTGACAGGATGGTTGTGTCATATTACAGGGGAAACTATGGCACAATTTTCATAGAATTGCAGGTGTTTAACATTCGAGGACGAATGTTCCAAAAGGGGGGGAAAAATGTTACACCTCGAAAAATTCCCCATTAACGCACAGTGAATAGGCTAGCAAAAGGCACGACGTATACGATGTTTCGATAAGTAAGAAATAGCATTTGAGGATCCTAATCGAGATTCAAAGACATTTGACGTAAGGGAAGAAGGTTTACTGAGAAAAGGTAAGGCATACGATGTGTAACGGAAAGAAATTATGAGTAACGAGTTAATGATAATTAAAAGGTACTTTGGAGAGAGAGTTATAACGTCCCTTCGATTGTTAATGAAGTGATAAACAAGTTCTAAGAAGGTTCCCTAAGGATTGGATCAAATGAAGTGACAAGAAAAAGATCAGTGAAAGGATGAGTTATACGGTCGATTATACGGTCCGTATAATGGATCGTAGGATTGTCACAGAATGAAGTTGTGGAGGGGGGTGATTTCACGGTCACTTATACGAACCGTATAATGTGCCGTGAAATCGACACAGAATGGGATGACTACTGGAGCAGTTTCACGGTCACTTATACGGACCGTATAAATTTATACCGACCGTATAAGTGTCCGTAGAATCTCGTCGAGACAGTTTTTAAAAGTTGATATAAGGACTTCACCACATTAATTTCATTTCATTCTTCTTCTACACAACTCAAGATTCTATAGAACCTTCCACACACTCAATATACACGGAATTAAGAGAAATTAATGATCAACTTCATCAAACTAACAAAACTAAGTGTGACAAAAACACATCAAAGTCCATCCAAGAAATTCCATGGAAAGTGAAACTAGGGATTTGCTCAAGTGAGGTATTTCCACCCAAAGCTTATTCCTACACCATCAAAGGTAAGTTTTATGGTATTTACATGTTATTTAAGGTACTTGAAAAGTTGAAACACATGGATTTTAGAAGATATAGGAAATGGGTCATGAATGAGTGAATAGTGTCATTGTTGAGTAGTAAATTGGGGTGAATTATGAATATTGGTATGTTGTGATTGTAAGTATGTTATGAACGACATATATATCATGGAATAAGTATTATATGTGGGAAAATGAAATAATGAACTATGACCATGATTATGGAGAAATTGGAGTGAAATGGTGAAATGCGGGTAATGTAGATGAATGATGCTTGTTGTTTGCGATATTGTGAATGTTGTCATGGATGTTGGGAGTTGATATATGATATGGGGAAAAGTTGTATAAACAAAGGAAATGCTGCCCAATTTTCTTTAGCTTTAGTAAGTACGTTTAAGTAATCAATTAGCTAATACTCATGCGACTTCTCTTAAAGGTAGAAACGTGGGCATTGAAGGTGAGCAAGCAAGCGATAGATTAGTTCGACGAAAAAGGTATGCAAGGCTAATCCTTTCCTTCTAATGCATGAATCTTCTTAATTATACATGATCATTCTACATGGTGGAGACTATGAGTCCATGAATATACAAAGCTACATACGCGCATGATTAAGAAAGGAAATACGATACGAGCATGATAGTGATGATGATGAATATAAGTATGAGTAATCCTTGTGTAAAATACGATGTCCATGAAAGTAATAATTCTAAGTATGGTTTCGTTGATGCTTCTCTTTGCATACACTCACCTTAAATTGTTAGTTCCTTCTAGGTGAGATATGATGTTGATGATTACTCCATAATATAATCGTGGGCTCATGACCTTATGTCACCCCGACATAGCCATAATTGCCTCCAAATTCTAGTGTATTATCATTATATCCCTAGCCCGAAATCACAGTTACCAATAACCAACAACAAAAACAATACCAACATCAACAACACCATCACTAACATCAACATACTCCATAAGACATCTCAAAAGATGTTTATCCGATTTTTCAACAAACTACTTCATTATACGACCATTTAATCGCTCTACCTCCGTAAGTAAACCTAAAGTAACGATAGTAAGAAAAGATTCATACCTTAGTCTTACTAAAACCGCAATATCTTCCGTGTTCACTTTTAATCCAAGCTGAAAATCCACCGCTATACACCACCCGAGCCTCAATTAGTTAAAACCATTCACATCCCTCAACTTCTTGTGACACAAATGCCCTTAGGTGTGTCTAAGCTCTGGGATCTATTTTTTGGGTGAAAATGAGGTTTTTGGTCCTTATTGTCATGACCCGGCTTGGGCCTGGACGGGTACCCGGGGATAACCACCGAGCACCACTTGTTCTATTACTCATTCTGCGTACAGTCGTATTTCTTATGCTCATACTCGTAGGAAAACCATCTTCATTTGAAACATAATTACTGTTATATACATAAGCCCATCGGTTATCAAAATAATGTACATACAATAAGGACATCGTCAGACCATACTACCCACACATACGTATCTACGACCCACTACTAGAGTACTAGATATATGGACAGGACAGGACCCCTTCGTGCCCAAAACATATATGTACACAAAATAATAAATCAATGGCACCTCCGGAACAATGGAGTGCCCTCAAAGTCTGCTAGTAGTTCCTATGAATCTGGGTCGCCTCCCTGTCCACTTGTGGGCATGAACACAGCATCCAAAGAAAACGGACGTCAGTACGAGCAATGTACTGAGTATGTAAGGCGTGGATAATAACATGATAAGAGCACGAGGGATAGCGTAAGATAAAAAAACCGTTCATTTCTTATAATACTTTTTAAACATTCGTCATACGTACTTACCCCTTTATTCTCCTAGAGATACACAGATTACATCCACATGCTTACATATGCAATAACTTACAATTCAGTACAGCCACACGCCCGGCCATATAGGCTCGGTATCACCCGTACTCGGCCCTCCCGGGACTCGATAGTATCCGTACTCGGCCCTCCCGGGACTCGATGCTATCCATACTCGGCCCTTCCGGGACTCGATGCTATCCGTACTCGGCCCTTCCGGGGGTCGATGCTATCCGTACTCGGCCCTTCCGATACTCGATGCTATCCGTACTCGGCCCTTCCGGGATTCGATGCTATCCGTACTCGGCCCTTCCGGGACTCAATGCTATCCGTACTCGGCCCTTCCGGGACACGATGCTATCCGTAACTGAGCAGTGGGAGTGCTATGCATACATACATACATACATATACATAAAAATAAATAAATGAAATCAACATCATCCTTAGCATTACCATACATCTATCATTAAAGCATATATTAGAACATTGAAGGCAACTATGGTGATGTCGGGATGACATGAGGTCATGGATCCCCGATTACATTATGGAGTGATCATAATCATCATATCTCACCTAGAAGGGAATAACGTTTTAAGATGAGTGTACACAAGGAAAAACATCAATGGAACCATACATAGAATCATTAACTTCATAGGCATCATATCTCACTTAAGGATTCTTTAGACTTAAACTCATCATCATCATCCATTATCATACTCGTGTCTTATCTCTTTTATCTATCTTACGCATGTGTAGCTCCTTATAGTCATAGACTCATAATTTCCGTTATGTCGGAAGATCATGGAAAAATGGGAAGATTCATGGCATAGGAATCATGCCATAGAAGGAAAGGGTTATCCTTACATACCTCTTTCGTTTAGCTATTATATCGTTTGATCGTTCTCCTTCGATGCTCGCGTTTCTACCTTCAAGAAAGTTCGTATTGACATTAGCTAATCGATTATAAGAACGTGCTTACTAAAGCTAGAGAAAATTGGGCAGCATTTCCTTTATTTATACAACTTTCTTCATATTACATCTCAACTCCCAAACATCTATAATTAGAATCACAACATCATAAGCAACAATCTTCATACACCTACATTACTCATATTTCCCAATTTCACTTCAATTCATCCATAATCATGGTCATAGTACACTAGTATGTTTTCTCAAATATAATACCTATCCCATATCCTAAATGTCACTTATAGCATACTTACAATCACAACATATCAATATTCATGACTCATTCCAAACTACTACTCAAAATCTCATTATTCTCATCTTTGTGACTCATTTTCTATCTCCTTTCATAATCTAAGTCTTTCAACCTCTCATTACCTTAAACAACATGGAAAGACCATAAAACTTACTGTATATAGTGTAGGAAAAAGCCTTGAGCGGAAAGACTCCTCTTACACCAAAACTCTAGTTCACTTCCATTGGAATTTCTTGGCTTAGATGAACTTCAATGAGTTTCTCACACTAGATTCTCTTGGTTTGATGAAGTTGATCATGAATTTCTCTTGGGTTCTTGTAGATAAAGAGCGTGGAAGGTTCTAGAGAGTTCTTGAGTCGTGGCGAAGAAATGAGAAGATGGGAAATGAAAATAATGAACTTGGGTCCTCTTATTTAAAACTTAAAATTTGACCCGTCGGGAAAATATACGGACACTTATACGGTCCGTACAAGTGACCGTGAAATCACCCCATCAACATCTCGCTTCTGTGACCATTATACGGCACATTATACGGTCCGTATAATTTTATACGGTCAGTATAAGTGACCGTATAATCCCATCAGTGAGGGACCTTCACTGTGACGATTCTGCGGATCATTATACAGACCGTATAATATTATACGGATCGTATAATTAGTCGTATAATCTATCTCTTCTCCGATTTTGTTCTCGTCACTTCGTTTGATCTCCAATCCTTATGAAACCTTCTTGATACTTCTTTAACACCTCATTAACGATCTAAGGGACATTATAATTCTTCTCCAAGACACTATTAAATCATCATTAACTTATTACTCGTAAATCCTTTCTGATACACATCGTATGCCTTGCCCTCTCTTGGCAAACTTTCTTCTCTTACTCCGAATGTCTTCAAAAATATCAATTAGGGTCATAAAATGTCATTTCTCACTTATTGCGATACCGTATACTTCATGCCTTTCGTTAGTTTATTCACTGTGCATCAACGGGGAATTTTCTGGGGAGTAACATTTTTCCCCCCTTTTAGAACATTCGTCCTCGAATGTTAAGCGCTCGGGAATTCTACGAAAATTTCGCCAAAGTTTGCCCTGTAATATGGCACTACCACCCTGTCACAACAACCCATAATAACAATGCCTCACAGGGCCATAAAACCATAGCAATAAATTATGGCCACATATGACCAAGACAGGAAGAGAAAGCATAGATACCTCAATATGTTGACGTCTCATCTTGAGTCTCCTCCGGGGGTGGGGATAGATGCGTCTGCTTGGGCTTCGTACCCTCTTTGCGTTTCCCAGTGCGTCTCTTCTACTTCTATATTCTTTTCTAATATCTTCATCAAGCTTACATTAGTTCTTTCCTTACCACTTTAACCCATTTAAAAACAACCAAAAATTTTCATAAAATCTTTCAAGAATCTTCTCTAATTCCCTCGAATATATCGGCCTTTAGGTACTGGTAGAGAACCAAGCATTTTGACAAATTTTCATACGTAGCTTATATAATTCCTTACACTGCCACACCTATTTCTGCTCTAAATTCATCCTCATCCCTGAACAGTACCGCGGAATTGCCTCACACAAGTTTGCTCCTTATTTCCTTCTTCATTCTCACTGCTCGCTTCCAGTTTCTCATCTAAAAATCTATCTTACTACATTTACTGTGTTATACAGTCATAATTTTCCTTGCGTTTGAGTACCTTAAGCTTGAAATTCTCGCATAATCCATCAACTTTTTCTTCTAGATGACCATGCATACCTTTTCCATTGAATGTAGGTTGCTACCTTCTAGTATTTACACGCTTTTAAATAATTCATTTCCATTTCGGCCCTCTCTTATTGCTAGCGCCGCACCTTTCTGTTGGCAAAGGCATTACTAATTCTGAGTCAAACACTCCGCCTTTAAGTCTTTCACTGTATAATACTTCCTAAATTGTTATACGACATTGAAACTTCGCATCCATGTAACTTGCTCGCGGTGACTATTACACTTGACCTCCCATCTCAATCCATCATTCACTTCCCCCCTTGTTAGTCCGAATCTTACCCTCGTCACTTGTAACTCCTCGCTATAAAATCATTTGTATTGGACCTTATTATATGTAAAGACCAGTTTATTCCTGTCTACCTTACACTTGAGCCAAAGCCGCCATACTCACGCGATGTATTTCTTTGGGATTAATGTTGCTCTTTCGTCATATGCACATCTATTAACTCTACCCCGTAATTTATTTATTATTGGATTCTCCGCCCGTCTTATGTTCTACAGCCCATATCATGTGTCATCTCATTCTTACGCCTTCGGCGGTTGCCTCGGATAGTCGGAGGCTACTTCTTTGATGGTCTCTTTTTGTTATCCGCTTATTGCCACCACTATCAACTATAGGGGGATTGCCTTTAGCCCTATGTTTCTTTCATTACTTCTATCAGCACCCGTAGACCATCTTGTATGCTCGCCATTTCCACTAATATAACTCATGTTCACTCTATACTCTATATACCGTATCGTCCTCAACTTAGCCTCTCTTAACTCACCTTTTCCTCAAAAATATTTCTTTAAGACTTTCACTGCAAAACTCACCGAGGACGCGACTCCATCTGTTGCTGTCTTGACATATATATCTATAAAGTCAGTTCATTGATCATTCACAATCAAACCTTGTTTCTTCTTTTGTCTTAATTCTCATCCTTTTTCTCAAATGATTTCATTCATAGGACAATAGTCCTAAACATTGAGTATCATTGACTCCCCTTTGATAAAGCTGCAACTTAAGATTCAACGTCACTCTTTGCATAATCCCCTCTGATGAATTCACACTGCCATAGAAGTACTATCCTCCACTACCTCAACATATTAATGGCAGGGTAATACATGGTCCTTTTAAAATTCTACGAAAAGATGTTCTGTAAAGTCGCCCTCCACATATAAGATATCATACTCGATAGTTGGTTTCATACCTCGGGTCATTATTTAATTAGCCACACCACTCTCACGGCTTGATTAAAAGTTTCAATCACTTCACGACACCTACTAACATTTCCTTGTAGTATTAAAGGATCCGCAGGTTTTTATTCTCTTCCATCCTCCGCTTATCGAGTTACTACTCTAGTGGGCTTCCCTCCTATTGCCTCACTCCTACCCTTCCTTCCTTGTTTCTAACACTTCTACCACGTACATCACATATGCTGGGCGTTCATCACTTGTCATCCTTTTGTTTTGCCGATCAATTTTATCTTATTTTTCGCTTTTCCTTATATATATAATAGCAATCCCTGCCGTAATATCATCCGAACAGATTCCTGGAGGTATAACTTAAACTATAACACAGAACACAACCGCGATCACAAGGTCAACCAGTTACTAAGCAAAGCGCCTTTGTGAACACATCTCTTTTAGTCTCTTTTCTCAAAGTATCGCTAAGGTCATTAAGGTTAGCTTATAGTGACATGAAAGTCTCTCCCACTATAGTCCTCAGGCGAAGCATAACTTAATAATCTTATTCGGCGCATCGTGCATCGGCTTACACATACACATCAATTTTATCTCATAACTTAAAATCTCCCAAAACGAAGGAAACTAACCAAACTTTCTAACTTACAACTTCTTCTGGAGTGCTTATCCCTTTAATCCTCCTTAGTATATAAAAATTCTTTCTACCTCAAACACACCATTCTCCCTTCCCATGTTCTTTATTCCATCCTAATACATACTTACTATGTCTATCCCACATTTTGGTCACTAGCTCCGTCCTTCATCACTCGTTGCTGGCCTTCTTTTCTTTTCACGGCAATTCTGTATACAGTTCCCACAATTTCCTTTAGATTCTAGGGAGAATTTCGGCAGAGTTTCTCTTGTAATCATAACAATCCCAAACCTGCACATAGCTCAGAGAACACATCCCATGCCTTATTAGGACATATATCGGGAAACACATAATATGCAACTCAGCAACACAAGATCACTTACCATTAAAGGGTATAAATAATAGAGCTTGTCTCATAAGTTATGCCTGCACACTCGGTCTAGAATTCCAATATATACACATACACACACACACACACAGATATATATATATATTTTCACACTGTCAATAAACTTACTCGTAAATCACAATTCGGGCTATCACTAGGTCACTAACAAATATAGTCATCTCAAATTGTTGGATTGGCTCAAATTTTTCACCTCAATACAATCATCACATCGGGAGTAATATATGACAGTGTAGGACCCGAGTCAATCGATGCATACATATCATAAGAGATTACTGATAATGTACCTGGGATAATATCAGAGGGATACTCAAGATCCTGTCGCCCAGCAAATGCATAGGTATGGCGCTAGGATCCACTCGGACTGGGCACTTCTCTTTAATCTCTATCACAACCTACTACTATCTGCGGCCTCCGCCTAGGAGGGCGTACTGATGATGAAGAGCCAGCTACCACTCCCGTAGACCGAACCTTATCTTTACCACGTAGCGATGGACAATCGCGCCTAAAATGGCCTGGCCGAGCACAGGCATAACAAACATCCGAACCTAAGCGGCACGGTCCAGAATGTAACTTTCTACATTGACTACATCGTGGTACAGGTAATCTCATCTGGCTTGAATCACCCCTAACTCTAGAACTGGGAACTATGAGACTCTGGGGCGGCCTAGAATAAGTAGATCCCTCAAACCTGGGTCCAAGGTACTGTGGAGGAGTGCTAGTTGTTGAACGAACTGAGTGCCTGGAGAATTGTTATCTCGGAGCACCCCTAAACTCATGATCAAACCCTGGAGAATTAACTCTCTTTCTCCGACCCCTGTTACCGTGGCCCACATCCTGCCGCTGAGCTTGAGCGGCTACTAACTGAGTCAGTAAAAAAGAATGGCCTGTCTCATCTCTTAGCCCAAGGCATCTGGAGGAGGGACTTGGGGTGCGGGAGCTAAATTTGAGGCTCCCCTCTAATCCTCTAAAGTGGGCGAGGTACGGGAAAACCGAGATAGGGCCTTATTTTGGGGTTCACTCTCCTCCATATCCGTAGATGGCCCTCGTTCAAGCCGTTCTGCAATCACTGTCTTGCCCTTCTGGGTTGCAGTAGCTTTTTCTTTCATCAACTTTGCTGAAATCATAAAAGCACCATTAGGGAGGGGAAAATCTTATAACTTGGCTCTATAGCACGATCTAGTAAGAAGAAGAATGGTCATGTTTCCTAAATGCCCTGTAGCCTCCTGTTTATTAGTGTGGCACGCAACAAACCATAAACAGTACTCTACTAGACACGGTTCGTAGACACTTCCTAGGACTGAACTTCTCTGATACCATTTTTGTCACGACCCGGCTAGGGCCATGACGGGTGCCCGAGGCTAACCACCGAGCACCACTTGTTCTATTACTCATTCTGCGTACAGTCATATTTCTTATGCTCATACTCATAGGAAAACCATTTTCATTTGAAACATAATTACCTTTATATACATAAGCCCTTCGGCTATCAAAATAATGTATATACAATAAGGACATCATGAGACCATACTACCCACACATACATATCTACGAGACTCTACTAGAGTACTAGACATATGGATGGGACAGGACCCTGTCGTGCCCAAAACATATATGTACACAAAATAATAAATCAATGGCACCTCCAGAACAATGGAGTGCCCTCAAAGTCTGCTAGTAGCTCCTATGAATCTGGGTCGCTTCCCTGTCTACCTGTGGGCATGAACACAGCGTCTAAAGAAAACGGATGTCAGTACGAGCAATGTACTGAATATGTAAGGCGTGGATAATAACATGATAAGAGCATGAGGGATAGCATAAGATAAAAGAACCGTTCATTTCTCATAATACTTTTTAAACATTCGTCATACGTACTTACCCCTTTATTCTCCTAGAGATACACTTATTACATCCACATGCTTACATATGCAATAACTTACAATGCAGCACAGCCACACACTCGGCCATATAGCCTCGGTATCACCCGTACTCGGCCCCTTTTGTCATAACCCGGCTAGGGCCATAACAGGTATCCGGGGCTAACCACCGAGTACCACTCGTTCTATTACTCATTCTGCGTACAGTCGTATTTCTTATGCTCGTACTCGTAGGAAATCCATTTTCATTTGAAACTTAATTACCTTTATATACATAAGCCCTTCGGCTAAAAAAATAATGTACATACAATAAGGACATCGTCAGACCATACTACCCACACATACGTATCTACGAGCCTCTACTAGAGTACTAGACATATGGACGGGACAGTACCCCGTCGTGCCCAAAACATATATGTACACAAAATAATAAATCAATGGCACCTTCGGAACAATGGTGTGCCCTCAAAGTCTGCTAGTAGCTCCTATGGATCTGCGTCGCCTCCCTGTCTACCTGTGGGCATGAACACAGCATCCAAAGAAAACAGACGTCAGTACGAGCAATGTACTGAGTATGTAAGGCGTGAAAAATAACATGATAAGAGCATAAGGGATAGCATAAGATAAAAGAACCGTTCATTTCTCATAATACTTTATAAACATTTGTCATGCGTACTTACCCCTTTATTCTCCTAGAGATACACTTATTACATCTACATGCTTACATATGCAATAACTTACAATTCAGTACAGCCACACGCCCGGCCATATAGGCTCGGTATCACCCGTACTCGGCCCTCCCGGAACTCGATAGTATCCATACTCGGCCCTCCCAGGACTCGATGCTATCCATACTCGGCCCTTCCAGAACTCGATGCTATTTGTACTCGGCTCTTCTGGGACTCGATGCTATCCCTAACTGAGCAGTGGGAGTGCTATGCATACATACATCTATATACATAAAAATAGGTAAATAAAATCAACATCATCCTTAGCATTACCATACCTCTATCATTAAAGCATACATTAGAACATTGAAGGCAACTATGGCGATGTCGGGGTGACATGAGGTCGTGGATCCCCGATTACATTATAGAGTGAACATAATCATCATATCTCACCTTGAAGCGAATAACATTTTAAGATGAGTGTTGTAACACCTCATAGCTTCGGGCGAAGGTTTGACTCATAAGATGATAATATAACGGAACCAATATGAGGGTTATAGGAAGTGTTTTGGAAACTAATCAAGTCATAAGAATAGTCTTTGGACAAAGCAAAGTCAGAAGCCTTTCTACGGGGGATGTTTTCAAGTGAGTTTGTAGAAGGTCTTACTTCCAACGACCATAACCACTTTATTATTTGGGAATTTGGGAAAATTTCCTTGATGAAAGCTTATCCCTTTGAAATATCTTTCCAACGGTATATTATGGGTCTTGAACAGAGCTATATACAAGAAGTTAGGCCTATTTTACTGAACACTGTGCAGAACCAACACATGTCGCGTGTGGGGGCGCGTGCGGGCGCGCACGATGGACCCGCGTCGCGGGCTGATAACACAAAAACACCCTCTCTGAATAACGACCTCCAGGGGGTGGCGCGATGCACGTGCGTTGTGGACCCAACACATAAAAGGGTCGGGTTTCGGGTCAAAAGTCGGGTTTACGCATTTTAAGTTATATTTAAGATTTGGGGTTTATTTCCCCAACACCCCATTCACGAAAAATCACCCTAAGTTCATAGAGAACAAGTCCTAAACCTCAAGAAACTTCCAAGGTAAGTTTTATCATGATTCTAGGTTGAATTCAAGTCCTTAATCCCTTTCTAACTTGAGTAAACCCTTACGACTCAATTCTAATATATATACTCTAATAATCTAAGCAAGAAATCATTGTTCCTAAACTAGGGTTTTCAAGACAAACCCATCCCAAGGTTCAAGAATTCAAGACTTTGGAAATGTTCTACAAAGCTCAAGTCTTTAATTCATGTTTTGGACCGACTAAGGTATGTAGAGTTACTATCTACGTGTGGGAACATCATTGTTCTTCCCCACGCCTCATAATCCATAAATTATGATTCTTTATGAAAACTAGGGTTTCTATACCATGTTCATGATAACCCTAGGTCCTTGTCCATGATTATATTATGTATGAATTGTTATAATTCCATCATTTAGTTCTTAATATTTCTTTATGATTAGTAAGAATCTATCCGTAATCTATGAAAACCCCATATATCTCATTCCATGGGTTCATGCATGCTAGTTTATGATATATTATGCTATTTCAAGAAAATACTATACATGTTTTACAAGTTCATGCAAGCAAGCTATAATTTATGATATCCATGTACAAGCAAATTATATTCATGAAAACCATGGGCAGCAACTGCCACTTATTTTACATGTTCTTGATTTTAGGAGCTGCTTTAATTACCGAGGAAGGTTTCCAATAGCCTGAAACTACGTAGCCACCGTAGGATGAGGATCGCTCCACCCATGTCCCGGGCGATCTCTCGTAATGACTGGATCCTTTCATATTTTATTAAATCTCATGTTCCCTGGCAAGGACTGAGTGCTCTGCTGGCGGGATGCAAGCACCAGACCATGGATCGATTTTAAGTTATTGCTCTCCCTACTTATGATATTTTTACCATGTTATATATATATATATATATATATATATATATATATATATATATATATGTATGTATTCATGTTCATGACCAGGTTTCAGTTCCTATCATTATTATTTCATGTCCCAAGTTATTTCTTTCAGTTGCTTTACATACCAGTACATTCAATGTGCTGACGTCCCCTTTCGATTGCCCGGGGGCCTGCATTTCACGATGCAGGTATTGATTGATAGGACAGCAAATTTGCTCGTATCAGCTTTTGGTGAGCCCCATCTCATTCGGGGTTGTGTCTTTACTTCTATTTATGTCTGTTATGCATCTAAGGTATGCTGGGGGCCTTGTCCCAGTAAGTATGTTTTCCAGTCAGACTCATGATAGAGGTTTCATAGACTAGACAAGTTAGTTATGTTATGTTAGACATTCGGAGTCGTATAGCCATTTTGCCTCATTCATGTTATTTCCGCACTCATGTTTAAACAAGTATTTTTATTAAGTATTATTACTTACTACGTTTTATAAAGGTTCATCATGCATTCACGCTATATTCCGCTCATATTATGCCTCGTGATGATTCAGCAAGTCGTGTGGTTCGCTCGGTCACATGCAGTAAGGCACCGAGTGCCGTGTTTCGCCCAGGCCATGGTTCGGGGCGTGACAAAGCTTGGTATCAGAGCCTAGGTTCAAGTGTCTTAGGGAGTCTATGAAACCGTGTCCAGTGGGGTCACTTTTATAGGTGTGTACGCGCCACACATATAAATAGTTGACCACCAAGACATCTAGGATTGTCTCACTTTTTTCAACTCTAGATCGTGCAATAGAGCTATGTTATCAGAAATCAATTAAACTCGTGCATTGTTTCCCATTCTACCGAATACGCCTTGTCTCAACGGATGAGGAAGATGTAAATCTAATCATCATCGATGTGTTGCTTTCAGATAGAGTTATCAGGAGTTATTCTAACTCGTGCGCATTGCATTCTTTCAGAAAATGTCTGCTAAGAGAAAGGAAACTTCGGGCCTAAGGGCTACCATTGATGCCACCCCAGAGATGAACTCTCAGACTCTGAGAGTTCTAATTTTTCAATTATGCGACTGTAGGTCATCAGAACCTGTTTGAAGTACCACTAATGTCCCAGGTCAGACCAATGTGAGGAAGCGGGGTTTTCATAATCCTATTTGCTGCAAGTGTAATAAGTGACATCAAGGGGTGTGCCGCTATGGCACACATAGATGTTTTGGGTGTGGCCGGCAGGGTCACTATCTGACAGATTGCCCACAAGTGAAACAGGATAACAAAGGTTTTTCGCACCCCATTTGAAGTAGGTGTGGAAAAAGACATGCAGGAGTGTGTAGGATGGGTTCGGATGTGTGTTATAATTGTGGTCTCCAAGGCCACATACAAAGACAATGCCCTTCAGTTAAGTACAATAGTAACACTAAGGGTGGTGGTGCAATTCGTTCCCCCAGACCAAGCATAGCCTATTCGACAACACCGTTCGCAGCCCGTAGTACTCGACCACTAGTAGACCAAGGCACTGATAGGGATGAAGTATTAGGATTAAGTGGGGATCAAGCACGTTATCATGAAATGGTAGATCGCCAGGACGCCGATGTGCCATCACATGTGTCATAGGTATGCCAATAATTTTCCCTCCTTGTCACATGTGAGATATTATGCCCTAGATCTATTATGTCTTATGTGGTTATTGTGTATTTGATAGTTCAGATTTAAGACCCTACAAGGTAATATGTTAAGAAGTTAACTGCAGCAGACATAAATTGTCCATGGTAGTTTTAAGCAGGAAATAGCCTTAGAGCCAACCACCTGTAATACTAGAAAGCCTCGACCTTTCCTAGCATATATATATGTTTTTCCATACGATCTATGCACATGACTAGGAAGGGACTGATGTGATAAGAAAACCACGAGCAGACTATTTGAATTTCTTTTTGGGTTAGTTTTAAATTATTTAAGCTTATTCAGATCAGACCCAGAGAGATGACGTTAGTAAGTTACTACAAGAGGCAGATATTACTATGAGATAAAAGATATGACAATTCCCTCTTAGGTTATGTGATTAAGTATTTATCTCTAATGTGTATAGTATGATATAATTTTGAAACTGTATAGGGAGTTTGGGATTAGTTGTCCAATTCCTTACTTGAGACAGATGAAATTTCCCTAAGTGTGATCCATGTCCATAGTTTAGAAAAGATAGTATACAACCCCAAAATAGAGTCAGATAAGGAGGAAAAGTTAGAAATAACCTTATGCTTCACTTTAGTACTCAGAGAAGAATTAGAGAATATGATGCTAGAAAGTGGTTAACAGAAGCATAGTAAGTAAGTTTGAATAGATACAGTGAATTAGAAATTTTCAGCAGAGTTAGTAGATGTACGATTTGAGTTACTTAGTCAAGTTAGCACTACTAAGTAGGTAACTGTCTGAATACACCGAAGGCGTGTTAGAACCCAAAGGGTTTAAGTTAAATTTGAGGTATAGAAATTGGTGAAAGAAGAAAACCATCTAAGCAATAAGATAGCAACCTACAGAAGAAGAGCCTTTAAGAGTTATCAGAAAAGAGTTTTCCTCAAGACTGACAAAGCTAGTATGCCAATTATGTACATTAGAAACCCGTTCATTTAAGTAATCAAGTTTTCCCAGTAAGTAAGTCGAAGAAATGAGTCGTCAATATGTTAGAGGAAATTAGTGAAACCACTAGATGATCACTTATCGCTAACTCAAGGGATCCATAGGCTTTAAACGTTAGCTTTTGAACTAAGGGGGAGATCGTGCGATAAGGTGTCGATATAGACTATGTGTTTGGTAAGTTGATAGGTGTTAAGGAGATTATGTCAGAGGATCACAGTTTCATGTAGCTAAGATAAGGTGCGTAGCATGTGATTTTTGTCATGCCGTAGAGATCAAGTACTGGGTAATTATGTTATGAGATAAAGTTCTCGATCGAATAGCAGGTTTTAAGGGTATAACGGTTCCAATTCCAGAGTAATTCATGTACTATGCGGTACTAATGCCCAGTCATACTCTATTCGTGCCTTTCGTACCTATTTCATGCCCAAGTTAACGTTTTACACTCCATGCTTATAATTCAAGAACCAAGAATTCATAATGATAGTAATCCATGCAAAAGAAATATTCTTTCATGCTTTGCACATCAGGTTGTGCTCATGTCTAAAGTTACCGCACTCATGTCTCACGTATCGATTGTGCTTTCATACTCATGTCCATGTTCGAGCATCTAAGTGCTTTTCAAATCTGATGATGATCTTGACCCCTATGATTATGTTATCCATGTTACCAAATACTCGTGCCCCAATTCATTTTGCTATGCATTCCACTTATAGCGGTATCGTAACAATGATTTTGTGAGATAATAATGAAGGTGAACCATGATGACATGATTCTTTTTTTTCCTTTCGCTAAGTATCTAGGCCTCGTTATGCTCAAGGTGACTTTCTACCCATGTCTTAGATGCTCGAGGAACGAATAATTCATGCCTATAATCCATTCTTTCATGAGCCTTATTTATAACAAAGGCGTTTACTCACGGTGATAAGAGTAAGCTATGTTGAACCATGTCCTATTATTTTAGTATATCTAAATTCTATAGGTAACGTTTTATCCGTGCCTTACGTCTATGAGTACCCAAAAGTGAGCCTACAATTGTACTCCACGCAAATCACGCTTATGTCTTATTAATAGCTCAATAATCATGAAATTAGGTCCAGACGCCACGATATGCATCCATGATGTACTCATGTAAATGTCAGGTTGCTCATGGTCCCATACCCATGTCATGCTATTCACGTTTTATGCCATATGAATCACGTTCCCATGTACACATGATCCACGTTACGTCCTCCATGTACAATGCACCATGTCATGTCTGTTCTCTAAAGTAAAGTATCTCATGTGAATAGGACTAATAATTCCTTTTCTCTCAGTCCTCTATAATTCGCTCACGAGAATGAGCAAGATGAGCTAAGGTATTCAACCCATATGTTGTAACAATCATGTTTTCGACATTCAGATGCCATGTTACGATATCCATTTTTACACGTATTTGTATCTCATGACAGTTTAGCACTCATGTATTCATGTCATCCAGTCTTCATGTCTATGTCCCACGTCATGCGTCTCACGCCCAGGAAATAATGTCATGTCCGTGCCTATTTCCAGTACTCATGTCATTCATGCCTACGGACTTTCTTCCAAAACCCATGTATAGTAAGCATGTAATCATTTAGCCAATATCCATGTGTTCAAGCCAGCTCAGTATTTATGTTAGCTACATTCAAGATTCAGTAATTTTGTTATGTCACATCATGCCTATTAAGATACCATGTGAGTTCTGTGTTGGAACTTTAGTTAGCTGGAAAGCGTTTAGAAATGTCATGAGGGTCCGAATTATGAAGAAAGTCCTACCATAAATTTTGTAGATTTCAGAGTTAGTAGCGATTTTTAACCACTAGTCATAAATCGAGGACAAATGTTTCATGATTCTCTATCATGTAGGTGCTACTCAGTTTCATGTTCCCCATGTACATGTTTCCATGTAATCACGTATTCAGTTCTCACGATCCATGACCAAGTTCCCACGTAACCATGTCAAGCTCCTATGTTTTATGTCATGTTTCTTTCATGGTCACGTATTCAATCCATGGCCAGCCATATTCTTAACCATGACCCATCATTCGAGGACGAATGATCCCAAGGGGGAGCTATTGTAACACCTCATAGCTTCGGGCGACGGTTTGACTCATGAGTTGATAATATAACGGAACCAATATAAGGGTTATAGGAAGTTTTTTGGAAACTAATCAAGTCATAAGAATAGTCTTTGGACAAAGCAAAGTTAGAAGCCTTTCTACGGGGGATGTTTTCAAGTGAGTTTGTAGAAGGTCTTACTTCCTACGACCATATGCCCTTAATTATTTGGGAATTTGGGAAACTTTCCTTAGTGAAAGTTTTTTCCCTTTGAAATATCTTTCCAACGGTATATTATGGGTCTTGAACAGAGCTATATACAAGAAGTTAGGCCTATTTAACTGAACATTGTGCAGAACCGACACATGTCGCGTGTGGGGGCGCGCGCGATGGACCCGCGTCACGGGTCGATCGCACAAAAACACCCTCGTCACGGGTCGACCTGCAGGGGGTGGCGCGATGCACGTGCGTTGCGGATGCAACACATAAAAGGGTCGGGTTGCGGGTCAAAAGTCGGGTTTATTTCCCCAACACCCCATTCACGAAAAATCACCCTAAGTTCATACAGAACAAGTACTAAACCTCAAGAAACTTCCAAGGTAAGTTTTATCATGATTCTAGGTTGAATTCAAGTCCCTAATCCCTTTCTAACTCGAGTAAACCCTTCGAATTCAATTCTAATATATATACTCTAATAATCAAAGCAAGAAATCATTGTTCCTAAACTAGGGTTTTCAAGAAAAACCCATCCCAAGGTTCAAGAATTCAAGACTTTGGAAAACTTCTTCAAAGGTCATGTCTTTAGTTCATGTTTTGGACCGACTAAGGTATGTAGAGTTACTATCTACGTGTGGGAACATCATTGTTCTTCCCCACGCCTCATAATCCATAAATTATGATTCTTTATGAAAACTAGGGTTTCTATACCATATTCATGATAACCCTAGGTCCATGTCCATGATTATATTATGTATGAATTGTTATAATTCCATCATTTAGTTCTTAATATTTCTTTATGATTAGTAAGAATCTGTCCGTAATCTATGAAAAACCCATATATCTCATTCCATGTGTTCATGCATGCTAGTTTATGATATATTATGCTATTTCAAGAAAATACTATACATGTTTTACAAGTTCATGCAAGCAAGCTATAATTTATGATATCCATGTAAAGCAAATTATATTCATGAAAACCATGGGCAGCAACTTCACTTATGTTACATGTTTATGATTTTGGGAGTTGCTTTAATTACCGAGGAAGGCTTCCGATAGCCTGAAACTATGTAGCCACCGTAGGATAAGGATCGCTCCACCCATGTCCCGGGCGATCTCTTATAATGACTGGATCCTTTCATATTTTATTAAATATCATGTTCCCTGGCAAGGACTGAGTGCTCTGCTGGCGGGACGCAAGCACCAGACCATGGATCGATTTTAAGTTATTGCTCTCCCTACTTATGATATTTTTACCAAGTTATATATATAGGTATGTATTCATGTTCATGAGCAGGTTTCAGTTCCTATCATTATTATTTCATGTCCCAAGTTATTTCTTTCAGTTGCTTTATATACCAGTACATTCAATGTGCTGACGTCCCCTTTCTATTGCCCGGGGGCCTGCATTTCACGATGCAGGTATTGATTGACAGGACAGCAAATTTGCTCGTATCAGCTTTTGGTGAGCCCCATCTCATTCGGGGTTGTGTCTTTACTTCTATTTATGTCTGTTATGCTTCTAAGGTATGCTGGGGGCCTTGTCCCAGTAAATATGTTTTCCAGTCAGACTCATGATAGAGGTTTCATAGACTAGACAAGTTAGTTATGTTATGTCAGACATTCGGAGTCGTATAGCCATTTTGGCTCATTCATGTTATTTCCGCACTCATGTTTAAACAAGTATTTTTATTAAGTATTATTACTTACTACGTTTTATAAAGGTTCATCATGCATTCACGCTATATTCTGCTCATGTTATGCCTCATGATGATTCAGCAAGTCATGTGATTCGCTCGGTCACATGCAGTAAGGCACCGAGTGCCGTGTTTCGCCCAGGCCGTGGTTCGGGGCGTGACAAAGCTTGGTATCAGAGCCTAGGTTCAAGTGTCTTAGGGAGTCTATGAAACCGTGTCCAGTGGGGTCACTTTTATATGTGTGTGCGCGCCACACATATAAATAGTTGACCACCAAGACATCTAGGATTGTCTCACTTTTTTCAACTCTAGATCGTGCAATAGAGTAATGTTATCAGAAATCAATTGAACTCGTGCATTGTTTCCTATTCTACCGAATACCCCTTGTCTCAACGGATGAGGGTGATGTAAATCTATTCATTATCGATGTGTTGCTTTCCGATAGAGTTATCAGGAGTTATTCTAACTCGTGCGCATTGCATTCTTTCATAAAATGTCTGCTAAGAGAAATGCAACTTCGGGCCAGAGGGATACCATTGATGCCACCCCAGAGACGAACTCTCAGACTCTGAGAGTTCTAATTTTTCAATTCTGCGACTGTAGGTCATCAGAACCTGTTTCAAGTACCACTAATGTCCCAGCACAGACCAATGTGAGGAAGAGGGGTTTTCATAATCCTATTTGCTGCAAGTGTAATAAGAGATATCAAGGGGTGTGCCGCTATGGCACCCATAGATGTTTTGGGTGTGCTGCTATGACACCCATAGATGTTTTGGGTATGGCCGGCAGGGTCACTATCTGAAAGATTGCCCACAAGTGAAACAGGATAACAAAGGTTTTTCGCACCCCATTTGTAGTAGGTGTGGAAAAAGACATGCATGAGTGTGTAGGATGGGTTCGGATGTGTGTTATACTTGTGGTCTCCAATGCCACATACAAAGAGAATGCCCTTCAGTTAAGTACAATAGTAACACTAAGGGTGGTGGTAAAATTCTTTCCCCCAGACCAGGCATAGCCAATTCAACAACATCGTTCGCAGCCCATAGTACTCGGACACTAGCAGACCCAGACACTGATAGGGATGAAGTATTAGGATTAAGTGGGGATCAAGCACGTTATCATGATATGGTAGATCTCCAGGACTCCGATGTGCCATCACATGTGTCATAGGTATGCCAATAATTTTCCCTCCTTGTCACATATGAGTTATTATGCCCTAGATCTATTATGTCTTATGTGGTTATTCTGAATTTGATAGTTCAGATTTAAGACCCTACAAGGTAATATGTTAGGAAGTTAACTGCAGCAGACATAAATTGTCCATGGTGGTTTTCAGCAAGAAATAGCCTAAGAGCCAACCACCTGTAATACTAGAAAGCCTCGACCTTTTCTAGGATATATATATTTTTGCCATACGATTTATGCACATGACTAGGAATGGACTGATGTGATAAGAAAACCACGAGCAGACTATATTGAATTTTTTTTTGGGTTAGTTTTAAATTATTTAAGCATATTCAGATCAGACTCAGAGAGATGACGTTAGTAAGTTACAACAAGAGGCAGATATTACTATGAGATAAAAGATATGACAATTCCCTCTTAGGTTATGTGATTAAGTATTTATCCCTAATGTGTATAGTATGATATAATTTTGAAAGTGTATAGGGAGTTTGGGATTAGTTGTTCCAATTCCTTATTAGAGACAGATGAAATTTCCCTAAGTGTGATCCATGTCCATAGTTTAGAAAAGATAGTATACAACCCCAAAATAGAGTCAGATAAGGAGGAAAAGTTAGAAATAACCTTATGCTTCACTTTCGTACTCAGAGAAGAATTAGAGAATATGATGCTAGCAAGTGGTTAACAGAAGCATAATAAGTAATTTTGAATAGATACAGTGAATTAGAAATTTCCAGCAGAGTTATTAGAAGTACGATTTGAGTTACTTAGTCAAGTTAGCACTACTAAGTGGGTAACTGTCTGAATACACCGAAGGCGTGTTAGAACCCAAAGGGTTTAAGTTAAATTTGTGGTATAGAAATTGGTGAAAGAAGAAAACCATCTAACCAATAAGAGAGCAAGCTACAGAAAAAGAGCCTTTAAGAGTTATCAGAAAAGAGTTTTCCTCAAGACTGACAAAGCTAGTATGCCAGTTATTTACATTAGAAACCCGTTCATTTAAGTAATCAAGTTTTCCCAGTAAGTAAGACTTGCTTGAAGTAAGTCGAAGAAATGAGTCGTCAGTATGTTAGAGGAAATTAGCGAAACCACTAGATGACCACTTATCGCTAACTCAAGAGATCCATAGGCTTTAAACGTTAGCTTTTGAACTAAGGGGGAGATCGTGTGATAAGGTGTCAATATAGACTATGTGTTTCGTAAGTTGATAGATGTTAAGGAGATTATGTCAGAGGATCACAGTTTCATGTAGCCAAGATAAGGTGCGTAGCATGTGAATTTTGTCATGCCATAGAGATTAAGTACTGGGTAATTATGTTATGAGATGAAGTTCTAGATCGAATAGCAGTTTTTAAGGGTATAATGGTTCCAATTCCGGAGTAATTCATGTACTATGCGGTACTAATGCCCAGACGTACTCTACTCGTGCCTTTCGTACCTATTTCATGCCCAAGTTAGCGTTTTACACTCCATGCTTATAATTCAAGAACCAAGACTCCATAATGATAGTAATCCATGCAAAAGAAATATTGTTTCATGCTTTGCAAATCAGGTTGTGCTCATGTCTAAAGTTACCGCACTCATGTCTCAAGTATCGATCGTGCTTTCATACTCATGTCCATGATCGAGAATCTAAGTGATTTTCAAATCTGATGATGATCTTGACCCCTATGATTATGTTATCCATGTAACCACATACTCGTTCCCCAATTCATTTTGCTATGGATTTCACTTATAGCGGCATCGTAACAATGATTTTGTGAGATAATAATGAAGGTGAACCAAGATGGATTTCCTACCCATGATTCTATGTAATTCGTGCTTATGTTCAAGGTGACTTTCTACCCACGTCTTAGATGCTCGAGGAACAAATAATTCATGCCTATAATCCATTCTTTCATGAGCCTTATTTATAACAAAGGCATTTACTCATAGTGATAAGAGTAAGCTATGTTGAACCATGTCCTATTCTTTTAGTATATCTAAATTCTATAGGTAATGTTTTATCCATGCCTTACGTCTATGAGTACCCAAGAGTGAGCCTACAATTGTACTCCACGCAAATCACGCTTATGTTTTATTAATAGCTCAATACTCATGAAATTAGGCCCAGACACCACGATATGCATCCATGATGTACTCATGTAAATGTCAGGTTGCTCATGGTCTAATGCCCCATCTCATGCTATTCACGTTTTATGCCATATGAATCACGTTCCCATGGACACATGATCCACGTTACGTCCTCCATGTACAATGCACCATGTCATGTCTGTTCTCTAAAGCAAAGTATCTCATGTGAATAGTACTAATAATTCCTTTTCTCTTAGTCCTCTATAATTCGCTCACGAGAATGAGCAAGATGAGTTAAGGTATTCAACCCATATGTTGTAACAATCATGTTTTCGACATTCAGATACCATGTTACGATATCCATTTTTACACGTATTTGTATCTCATGACAGTTTAGCACTCATGTATTCATGTCATCCAGTCTTCATGTATATGTCCCACGTCACGCGTCTCACGCCCAGGAAATCATGTCATGTCCGTGCCTATTTCCAATACTCATGTCATTCGTGCCTACGGACTTTCTTCCAAAACCCATGTATAGTAATCATGTAATCATTTAGCCAATATCCATGTGTTCAAGCCAGCTCAGTATTTATGTTAGCTACATTCAAGATTCAGTAATCATGTTATGTCACATCATGCCTATTAAGATACCATGTGAGTTCTGTGTTGGTACTTTAGTTAGCTGGCAAGCATTTGAGAAATGTCGTGAGGGTCCGAATTATGAAGGAAGTCCTACCATAAATTTTGTAGATTTCAGAGTTAGTAGCGATTCTTAACCACTAGTCATAAATCGAGGACAAATGTTTCATGATTCTCAGTCATGTAGGTGCTACTCAGTTTCATGTTCCCCATGTACATGTTTCCATGTAATCACGTATTCTGTTCTCATGATCCATGACCATGTTCCCACGTAACCATGTCAAGCTCTTATGTTTTATGTCATGTTTCTTTCATGTTCACGTATTCAAGCCATGTCCAGCCATATTCTTAACCATGACCCATCATTCGAGGACGAATGATCCCAAGGGGGAGATATTGTAGCACCTCATAGCTTCGGGCGAAGGTTTCACTCATGAGATGATAATATAACGGAAGAAATATGAGGGTTATAGGAAGTTTTTTGGAAACTAATAAAGTCATAAGAATAGTCTTTGGACAAAGCAAAGTCAGAAGCTTTTCTACGGGGGATGTTTTCAAGTGAGTTTGTAAAAGGTCTTACTTCCAACGACCATAACACCTTAATTATCTGGGAATTTGGGAAACTAACCTTGATGAAACTTTTAGCCCTTTGAAATATCTTTCCAACGGTATATTATGGGTCTTGAACAGAGCTATATACAAGAAGTTAGGCCTATTTTACTGAACACTGTGCAGAACCGACACATGTCGCGTGTGGAGGCGCGTGCGGGCGCGCGCGATGGACCCGCGTCACGGGACGATCGCACAAAAACACCCTCTCTGAACATCGACCTACAGGGGGTGGCGCGATGCACGTGCGTTGCGGACCCAACGCATAAAAGGGTCGGGTTTCGGGTCAAAAGTCAGGTTTATGCGTTTTAAGTTATATTTAAGATTTGGGGTTTATTTCCCCAACACCCCATTCACGAAAAATCACCCTAAGTTCATAGAGAACAAGTCCTAAACCTCAAGAAACTTCCAAGGTAAGTTTTATCATGATTCTAGGTTGAATTCAAGTCCCTAATCCCTTTCTAACTCGAGTAAACCCTTCCAACTCAATTCTAATATATATACTCTAATAATCAAAGCAAGAAATCATTGTTCCTAAACTAGGGTTTTCAAGAAAAACCCATCCCAAGGTTCAAGAATTCAAGACTTTGGAAAACTTCTTCAAAGGTCAAGTCTTTAGTTCATGTTTTGGACCGACTAAGGTATGTAGAGTTACTATCTACGTGTGGGAACATCATTGTTCTTCCCCACGCCTCATAATCCATAAATTATGATTCTTTATGAAAACTAGGGTTTCTATACCATATTCATGATAACCCTAGGTCCATGTCCATGATTATATTATGTATGAATTGTTATAATTCCATCATTTAGTTCTTAATATTTCTTTATGATTAGTAAGAATCTGTCTGTAATCTATGAAAAACCCATATATCTCATTCCATGGGTTCATGCATGCTAGTTTATGATATATTATGCTATTTCAAGAAAATACTATACATGTTTTACAAGTTCATGCAAGCAAGCTATAATTTATGATATCCATGTACAAGCAAATTATATTCATGAAAACCATGGGCAGCAAGTGCCACTTATTTTACATGTTCCTGATTTTGGGAGTTGCTTTAATTACCGAGGAAGGCTTCAGATAGCCTGAAACTACGTAGCCACCATAGGATGAGGATCGCTCCAGCCATGTCCCGGGAGATCTCTCATAATGACTGGATCATTTCATATTTTATTATATCTCATGTTCCCTGGTAAGGACTGAGTGCTTTGCTGGCGGGACGCAAACACCAGACCATGGATCGATTTTAAGTTATTGCTCTCCCTACTTATGATATTTTTACCATGTTATATATATATATATATATATATATATATATATGTATTCATGTTCATGACCAGGTTTCAGTTCCTATCATTATTATTTCATGTCCCAAGTTATTTCTTTCAATTGCTTTACATACCAGTACATTTAATGTGCTGACGTCCCCTTTCTATTGCCCGGGGGCCTGCATTTCACGATGCAGGTATTGATTAACAGGACAGCAAATTTGCTCGTATCAGCTTTTGGAGAGCCCCATCTCATTCGGGGTTGTATCTTTATTTCTATTTATGTCTGTTATGCATCTAAGGTATGCTGGGGGCCTTGTCCTAAAAAGTATGTTTTCCAGTCAGACTCATGATAGAGGTTTCATAGACTAGACAAGTTAGTTATGTTATGTCAGACATTCGGAGTCGTATAGCCATTTTGGCTCATTCATGTTATTTCCGCACTCATGTTTAAACAAGTATTTTTATTAAGTATTATTACTTAATACGTTTTATAAAGGCTCATCATGCATTCACGCTATATTCCGCTCATTTTATGCCTCATGATGATTCAGCAAGCCATATGGTTTGCTCGGTCACATGCAGTTAGGCACCGAGTGCCGTGTTTCGCCCAGGCCATGGTTCGGGACGTGTCAAAGCTTGGTATCAGAGCCTATGTTCAAGTGTCTTAGGGAGTCTATGAAACCGTGTCCAGTGGGGTCACTTTTATATGTGTGTGCGCGCCACACATATAAATAGTTGACCACCAAGACATCTAGGATTGTCTCACTTTTTTCAACTCTAGATCATGCAATAGAGCTATGTTATTAGAAATTAATTGAACTTATGCATTGTTTCCCATTCTACCGAATACGCCTTGTCTCAATGGATGAGGGAGATGTAAATCTAATCATTATCGATGTGTTGCTTTCAGATAGAGTTATCAGGAGTTATTCTGACTCGTGCGCATTGCATTCTTTCAGAAAATGTCTGCTAAGAGAAAGGCAACTTCGGGCCTGAGGGCAACCATTGATGCTACCCCAGAGACGAACTCTCAGACTCTGAGAGTTCTAATTTTTCAATTATGCGACTGTAGGTCATCAGAACCTGCTTCAAGTACCACTACTGTCCGAGATCAGACCAATGTGAGGAAGAGGGTTTTTCATAATCCTATTTGCTGCAAGTGTAATAAGAGACATCAAGGGGTGTGCCGCTATGGCACCCATAGATGTTTTGGGTGTGGCCGGTAGGGTCACTACTTGAAAGATTGCCCACAAGTGAAACAGGATAACAAAGGTTTTTCGCACCCCATTTGCAGTAGGTGTGGAAAAAGACATGCAGGAGTGTGTAGGATGGGTTCGGATGTGTGTTATAATTGTGGTCTCCAAGTCCACATACAAAGAGAATGCCCTTCAGTTAAGTACAATAGTAACACTAAGGGTGGTGGTAAAATTCTTTCCCCCAGACCAGGCATAGCCAATTCAACAACACCGTTCACAGCCCGTAGTACTCGGGCACTAGCAGACCAAGACATAGATAGGGATGAAGTATTAGGATTAAGTGGGGATCAAGCACGTTATCATGATATGGTAGATCTCCAGGACTCCGATGTGCCATCACATGTGTCATAGGTATGCCAATAATTTTCCCTCCTTGTCACATATGAGATATTATGCCCTAGATCTATTATGTCTTATGTGGTTATTCTGAATTTGATAGTTTAGATTTAAGACCCTACAAGGTAATATGTTAGGAAGTTAACTGCAGCAGACATAAATTGTCCATGGTGGTTTTCAGCAAGAAATAGCCTAAGAGCCAACCACCTGTAATACTAGAAAGCCTCGACCTTTACTAGGATATATATATTTTTGCCATACGATCTATGCACATGACTAGGAAGGGACTGATGTGATAAGAAAACCACGAGCAGACTATATTGAATTTTTTTTTGGGTTAGTTTTAAATTATTTAAGCTTATTCAGATCAGACCTAGAGAGATGACGTTAGTAAGTTACTACAAGAGGCAGATATTACTATGAGATAAAAGATATGACAATTCCCTCTTAGGTTATGTGATTAAATATTTATCCCTAATGTGTATAGTATGATATAATTTTGAAAGTGTATAGGGAGTTTGGGATTAGTTGTTCCAATTCCTTATTTGAGACAGGTGAAATTTCCCTAAGTGTGATCCATGTCAATAGTTTAGAAAAATAGTATAAAACCCCAAAATAGAGTCAGATTAGGAGGAAAAGTTAGAAATAACCTTACGCTTCACTTTAGTACTCATAGAAGAATTAGAGAATATGATGCTAGCAAGTGGTTAACAGAAGCATAGTAAGTAAATTTGAATAGATACGGTGAATTAGAAATTTTCAGCAGAGTTAGTAGAAGTACGATTTGAGTTACTTAGTCAAGTTAGCACTACTATGTGGGTAACTGTCTGAATACACCGAAGGCGTGTTAGAACCCAAAGGGTTTAAGTTAAATTTGAGGTATAGAAATTGGTGAAAGAAGAAAACCATCTAAGCAATAAGAGAGCAAGCTACAGAAGAAGAGCCTTTAAGAGTTATCAGAAAAGAGTTTTCCTCAAGACTGACAAAGCTAGTATGCCAGTTATGTACATTAGAAACCCGTTCATTTAAGTAATCAAGTTTTCCCAGTAAGTAATTCGAAGAAATGAGTCGTCAGTATGTTAGAGGAAATTAGCGAAACCACTAGATGACCACTTATCGCTAACTCAAGGGATCCATATGCTTTAAACGTTAGCTTTTGAACTAAGGGGGAGATCGTGCGATAAGGTGTCGATATACACTATGTGTTTCGTAAGTTGATAGGTGTTAAGGATATTATGTCAGAGGATCACAGTTTCATGTAGCCAAGATAAGGTGCGTAGCATGTGATTTTTGTCATGCCGTAGAGATCAAGGACTGGGTAATTATGTTATGAGATGAAGTTCTAGATCGAATAGCAGGTTTTAAGGGTATAACGGTTCCAATTCCAGAGTAATTCATGTACTATGCGGTACTAATGCCCAGACGTACTCTACTCGTGCCTTTCGTACCTATTTCATGCCCAAGTTAGCGTTTTACACTCCATGCTTATAATTCAAGAACCAAGACTCCATAATTATAGTAATCCATGCAAAAGAAATATTCTTTCATGCTTTGCAAATCAGGTTGTGCTCATGTCTAAAGTTGCCGCACTCATGTCTCAAGTATCGATCGTGCTTTCATACTCATGTCCATGATCGAGAATCTAAGTGATTTTCAAATCTGATGATGATCTTGACCCCTATGATTATGTTATCCATGTAACCACATACTCGTTCCCCAATTCATTTTGCTATGCATTTCACCTATAGCGGCATCGTAACAATGATTTTGTGAGATAATAATGAAGGTGAACCAAGATGGATTTCCTACCCATGATTCTATGTAATTCGTGCTTATGTTCAAGGTGACTTTCTACCCACGTCTTAGATGCTCGAGGAACAAATAATTCATGCTTCACGGGGAGCAAATGCACCTCCCCCGGTATGGCAAGAGTTTGTAGATGCTTTTCTCCGTCATTATATGCCCCAGAAGTTCGGCGAGCTAGGGCCGATAAATTCTTAAATTTGAGGCAAGGCAGTATGAGTGCCCTAGAGTATAGCCTCCATTTTAACTCCTTCGTCAGGTATGCTTCGGCCATGGTAGCAGATATGGGCGACAGGGTACACCAATTTGTAAAGGGCCTAGGGCCCCATCTGATGGACAAATGCTTGGCTGCGTCCCTTCAGGACGGTATGGATATTGCACGCATTCAGGCACATGCTCAAAACTTAGAAGAAAGCCTACAGCAACGGAGAAGTGAACGTGAACAGGATAGGGGACATAGCAAGAGGGCCAGAACTTTGGGCCCAATAAGTGAGTCCAGAGGTGGACACAGGCAACAATTCCCTAGACATTCGGGATATTCTATGACAAGTGCACCTCCACGGTTTTCAGGCCAGAGCCTTGATAGATCTACTCATCGTGGGCCGAGTCAGAGTTATTCGGGGTCCCAGTTTAGAGGTGATTCAGGAAAGTCAAGGCCACCTATACCACGATGTTTCCAGTGTGGGAAGTCGCATTGGGGTCAATGCCGATTGGGTTCAGATGTTTGCTATTCATGTGGTCGACCAGGCCATATTATGCGTGATTGCCCCTCAGTACATGGTAGAGGCGGGACCCAGCCATCAGGGTCGGTAGCCGGATCTTCGGCATCTGTACGCCCTACGGGGCCAGGTTCACATGCGCCAGTCGACCATGGTAGAGGCAGAGGGAGAGCTCCCAGTACTAGCGATCCTCAGCACCGTATCTATGCTTTGGCTGGATGCCAAGATCTCGAGTCTTCTCCTGATGTGGTCACAGGTATATTATCGGTATTCTCTCATGATGTATATGCTTTGATTGATCCGGTGTCACGACCAGACTAGGGGGCCGCAACGAGCACCCGGTGCTACCCCACCCGAGCACCCCCTTATCGTACATAACATAACATCTAGGTGGACCATAAGTTAATTCGTGCTTTTCTTATCGTTAATCATATTGATCCCATTAGACGACTATCATCATTTAACATATCATAGGCATCAGTGCCACATCATAAGTACAAGGCCGACGAGGCCAACCAAAGATATACAAAACATGGGCCGACATGGCCGAACATCTCTACCCACATACACATGACTACGAGCCTCTAAGAGTATGACAAATCGTATGAGCGGGACAGGACCCCGCTATTCCCATAACTTTATACACAAAAGAATGAGTACCCAAAAGCTACGGCTCTGAAAGAAATGGAGCTCTGCTATGCAATCTCTGAATAAGCAGTTATGGATCAAGTCTGTCTCCCTGTGCACCTGCGGGCATGACGCAGCGTCCACAAACAAAAGGACGTCAGTACGAAGAATGTACTGAGTATGTAAAGCATGATCAACATCAATATAGAAGCATAATAGATATCATATGAAAATAGCATAGGAGGGGGGGACAGTAATATCATCATCATGTCGCTTACTTGCATACATCGTCGTTCGTATCCCATAATAATACTCGTACCATACTTGTGCTCATATTCGTATACATGTACTTATTCGTATTCTTATACATAGTCTTATCACATTCATATTCATATTATATACATAGTCATTTCATATACATAGCCTTTACATAACATACCCGACCTCATAGGATCGGTGTTTCATACATACTTGGCCAACCAAGGCTCAAGGTTACTCATACCTGGCCCTACCAAGGCTTCAGGGTTATCCGTACCATCTGCAGAGGTGTGCGCAAGTTTCGTAATCGTATACATACTTTATACATAGTCATATACATATAGTCTTACCCGGCATCATAAGCTCGGGGCCTTATCATAGCCCTTCATAGGCATACATATGCATATATCATAGCTTGTAAGCATCTCTAGTCTCATTTTACTCTCATCATCATTACTATCCTCATCATTATCGTTACATCTACATTATAGACTTACTCGTCATACGAGGAACATAGTATATTCATAGTACATATCAAGGGTCGTGAGCTTATGAGCTCGGAATGTCAACCATGTGAAGACAACATACTCATATGGAGGAATTAGGAATTTGGCCAAGAACCATGCCTTATGAAAGAAGGGTTAGCTTTACATACCTTTCCGTTGAACTATTCTACACTTGCACGTTCCCTTCCAATTGCTAGCGTTTATACCTTCATTAATATCATAACAATGGCCATTAGTCATTCACATTATCCATCTTATCTAGATTCCTCAATTTGCCTCTAATTCACCTACATTCATGGTCATAACACCCATCTTCGTCCATTCGTCTAAAGTGTTTAGTTCATGATCTTAATACCATTTATAACACATTCATATCACAACACAACAACATTCATAACTCAATTCAAACTATTTCTCAAAATGTCACTATTCATCATTCATGACCTAGTTGACCATATTTTCTACAATCCATGTACTTTAATTCTCCAATACCTTAAACATCATGTAAAAATCATGAATCTTACCTTAGAAGTTGTAGGAACAAGATTTGGTTGATAATACTCTTCTTTGAGCAAAACCCTAGTTTTTCTCCATTTGGATTTCTTGCCTTGGATGATCCTTGATGATTCCCTTATCCTTGATTCACTTGTCTTAATGTTATTGATGGCTTATAATCCTTGAAAACTCATATAATAAATGTAGAGAGAAGTTTTAGAGAGAAGTGGTGTAATGTTGTAATGAGATAATATAAGTCCTGATCCTCATATTTAATGAATAGGAAAATCTGTGCTGGGTGAACAGTGGTCGTCCATGGAGGTTTATGGTCCGTATTCCACTTTACGGACCGTCCCTCGTGGTCGTCTTTAAGCTTAAGCAGGACCAGAGACCTCGGCCTGCATGCATGGTGATTTACGACCATGGTTTACGGGCCGTAAATCACTTTACGGTCCGTCCACCAGGTCGTATTATACCTCTTCCTCAGCTGGCAGAAAGTTGAAGTTGGACATGCCAGTTTATGATATCAAGTTTACGGACCGTATTGCATTTTACGGTCCGTATTTTGCACTATACGACCACTGGGCAGAAAGCTGAAGCCTTTGCATGGCAGTTTACGGCTGCCAGTTTACGGACCGTGTTGCACTTTACGGTCCGTATTTTGCAATATACGACCACTGGGTAGTTTTGCCAACTTTCAATTTTTCTCATTTCTCGACTTTTCATTCTAATCATCCACATCCCTTCACATACATTTCCCATGAAACATTATACACTCGCACTCCTCGCACACATCATTAGTTCATTTACTTGCGTACCAACGGGAAATTTTCCGAGGTGTAACATTCTACCCCCCTTAGGGACATTCGTCCTCGAATGTTAAAGGCTTGGGGAATTCAATAAAAATTTCGCCAGAGTTTCCTCTGTAATGTGGCACTACCACCCTGCCACAACAACCCACAATAACAATGCCTCACAGGGCAATAATACAACAGCACTAGAAATTTGGCCACACACGACCTGAATGTATAAAAGGAAAACATGCATACCTTATGATTTTGACGTCTCATCTTGGACTTCTTCCAAGGGCTGAAATAAATGTGGGTATTTGGATCGCATATTCTCTTCTGCTTCCCATGTCATTTCCTCTCGATTGTCATTTCTCCACAGAACTTTAATTGAGGCTACTTCTTTGTTTCTAAGCCTCCGGACTTGCCTATCTAATATGGCAATGGGTATTTCATCATAAGTTAACTTTTCTATCACTTGAATATCATTCACTGGGACGATCCTCGTAGGAACTCTAACACACTTCCGAAGCATCGAGACATGAAATACTGGATGGACTGACTCCAAATCTGGAGGTAGATCTAGCTCATAGGCCACTTTGCCTAATTTGCGCAAAATTTTGAATGGCCCAATATACCGGGGACTGAGCTTCCCCTTTTTTCCAAATCTCATCACGCCCTTCATCGGCGACACTTTCAAGAATACCCAATCTTTCACTTCTAACTCTAAGTCTCTCCGACGATTATCCGCATAGGACTTCTGACGACTTTGAGCCGCCAGCAACCAATCTTGTATGAGCTTAACTTTCTCTATTGTTTGCTGGACCAAGTCTAGCCCTATCAACTTAGCTTCTCCGGTTTCAAACCACCCAACTGGGGATCTACACTTTCGCCCATATAGAGCCTCATACGGTGCCATTTGAATGCTAGAATGATAACTATTATTGTAAGCAAACTCAATGAGTGGCAAATGGTCATCCCAATTTCCTCCAAAATCTAACATACATGCCCGTAACATATCTTCAAGAGTCTGAATAGTACGTTCAGCTTGCCCATCGGTCTGTGGGTGAAACGTCGTGCTTAGGCGCACTTGGGTCCCTAAACCTTCTTGGAAAGACCCCCAAAACTTGGCTGTAAACTGAGTCCCTCTATCGGAGATAATAGATACCGGAACGCCATGGAGTCTCACTATCTCTTTAAGATAAAGCATGGCATAATCTTCTGCCATATAGGTCGTTCTGACCGGTAAAAAATGCGCTGAATTTGTGAGGCTATCCACGATCACCCATATAGAATCATATTTACGCCGAGAACGGGGTAACCCTGTAATGAAATCCATATTAATCACTTCCCACTTCCAAGTTGGGATTTCTATAGCTTGCAATAAGCCACCCGGCTTTTGGTGTTCTATCTTCACTTGTTGGAAATTAGGACAATGAGCTACGAATTCCGCTACGTCTTTCTTCATCCTATTCCACCAATATATAGTCTTAAGATCATGATACATTTTCGTCGCTCCGGGGTGAACGGAGTAACGGGAACAATGAGCTTCTCTCAAAATCTGATGGCGTAGACCTGCCACATCGGGAACACATAACCTGCCTCGACATCGGAGAACTCCGTCTTCTGAAATGTCAAATGATGACTCCTCCTTCTGATGGAGTGTATCTCTGTACTGCATTAGCATGGAATCCTCATATTGTCGCTCTTTTACTTCCGCTACTAACGATGAAACTGCTGAATTCTGAATAGTAGCTCCGCTGCTACCTGAGTCCACCACTCGGACTCCTAGGCAAGCTAACTGTTGAAGATCACGGGCCATCTCTTTCTTTTCTGGTCGTACATCACTTAGACTTCCCATCGACCTACGGCTAAGAGGATCAGCCACAACATTTGCCTTTCCGGGGTGGTACAGGATTTCAACATCATAGTCTTTTAGCAACTCTAGCCATCGTCGTTGCCGCAAATTCAACTCTTTCTGCTTGAAGATGTACTGGAGACTCTTATGATCTGTATAAATATCCACGTGGACACCATATAAGTAATGTCTCCATATCTTTAAAGCATGGACCACCGCGGCCAATTCTAAGTCATGGGTAGGATAATTCTGCTCATGTTTCCGTAATTGTCTAGAAGCATACGCAATCACCTTACCATTTTGCATCAATACACAGCCTAGCCAGACGCCTGAAGCATCACAATAAATAACATATCCTCCCAATCCCTCTGGAAGTGTCAAGACTGGGGCTGAAGTCAGTCGGTCTTTCAACTCTTGGAAACTACGCTCGCAAGCATCTGTCCATTGAAACTTAGCTGACTTCTGAGTCAACTTGGTGAGCGGTGCAAAAATAGAAGAGAAACTCTCAACAAATCTTCTGTAATAACCGGCTAAGCCCAAAAATCTACAAACCTCCGTAGGGGTCGTGGGCCTTGGCTAAGTCTTCACTGCCTCAATCTTTTGGCTATCCACTCGAATACCATCAGCTGCAACAATGTGGCCCAGAAATGCCACTGAGTTCAACCAAAACTCGCATTTGGAAAACTTCGCGAACAACTCTCGGGCTCGAAGAACTCCAAGGACAATTCACAAATGATCCATATGTTCTGCCTTGGATCTAGAATACACTAGGATGTCATCGATGAATACAATCACGAATCGATCCAGAAAAGGCCTGAATACATTGTTCATTAAGTCCATAAACACTGCCGGTGCATTAGTTAGCCCAAACGACATCACTCGGAACTCAAAATGACCGTATCTTGTTCTGAAAGCTGTCTTAGGGATATCTTTCTCTCTAACTCTTACTTGGTGATACCCGGACCTCAAATCAATCTTTGAAAACCATTTGGCACCTTGCAATTGATCAAATAAATCATTAATCCTCGGGAGGGGATACTTGTTCTTAATTGTCACTTTATTCAATTGCCGATAATCAATGCACATTCTCAAAGAGCCATCCTTCTTCCGGACGAACAATACGGGTGCTCCCCACGGGGATGAACTAGGCCTAATGAAGCCTTTTTTTAGCAAGTCTTTTAATTGCTCCTTCAACTCTTTGAACTCTGCGGGTGCCATCCTATAGGGAGGAATAGATATGGGATTAGTGTCTGGCAACACATCAATCGCAAAATCGATCTCTCGCTTGGGAGGAAGGCCTGGAAGCTCTTCCGGGAACACATCCGGAAATTCGTTCACTACCGGAACTGACTGAAGAGTCGGCGACTCAGCTTCTACATCATGAACTCGCACTAGGTGATAAATACACCCTTTCGTGATCATCTTTCTTGCCTTTAGATAGGAGATAAACCTACCTTTTGGTGATGCCGAATTTCCTTTCCATTCTAAGACTGGTTCTCCCGGAAATTGGAAACGAACCATCTTCATTCTACAATCAACATTGGCGTAGCAAGAAGCCAACCAATCCATGCCCATAATTACATCAAAATCTACCATCTTTAGTTCATGCAAGTCAGCTATAGTACGGTGGTCACATATCACGACTACACAATCTCTATACACTCGGCTAGCTATCGCCGATTTGCCAACGGGCGTAGACACCTCAAAAGGTTTGATCGACTCCGGCTCGACTATAAACCGACCCGCAATATATGGAGTAACATAAGACAATGTGGATCCCGGGTCAATCAAAGCATATACATCATGAGAGAATACCGATAATATACCTGTGACTACGTCAGGAGAAGACTCAAGATCTTGGCGTCCAGCCAAAGCATAAATACGGTGCTGAGAGCCGCTAGTACTGGGAGCTCTCCCTCTGCCTCTACCATGTCCAGCTGGCGCATGTGAACCTGGCCCCATAGGGCGTACAGATGCAAAAGATCCGGCTACCGACCCTGATGGCTGGGTCCTACCTCTACCATGTACTGAGGGGCAATCACGCATAATATGGTCTGGCCGACCACATGAATAGCAAGCGTCTGAACCTGATCGGTACTGACCCCAATGCAACTTTCCACACTGAGAACATCGTGGTACGGGTGGCCTTGGCTGGCCTGAATCACCTCTAAACTGAGACCCCGAATAACCCTGACTCGGCTCGGAACGAGTAGATCTGTCAAATCTCTGCCCCGTGAACAGTGGAGGTGTACTGGTCATAGAATATCCTGAATGGATGGAAAACTGCTGTCTGTGTCCGCCCCTGGACTCGCTCCTCGAACCCGAAGGTCTAGCCCTCTTATTATGGCCCTTATCCTGCTCACGTTCATTTCTCTGCTGCTGTAGGTGTTCCTCTAATTCCTGAGCATGTGCCTGAATGCGTGCAATATCCATGCCATCCTGAAGGGACGCATTCAAGCATTTATCCATCAAGTGTGGCCCTAGGCCTTTCACAAACCGGTGCACCCGATCGCCCATATCCACTACCATGGCCGAAGCATACCTAGCCAAGGAATTGAAGCGGACACTATACTCTGTAGCACTCATGTTACCTTGCCTCAAATTCAAGAATTTATCGGCCCTAGCTCGCCGAACTTCCGGAGGCATATAATAACGGAGAAAAGCATCAACAAACTCTTGCTATACCGGTGGAGGTGCATTGGCTCCCCGCGAAGCCATCCAAACCGTATACCACAGGATTGAGATATCCCTCAATCTATATGACACTAGCTCCACCGATTCGGTGTCTGAAGCATGTATCAACTGGAGCGTCCTTAGCATACCATCAATAAAGTCCTGGGGATCCTCCTCCAGTTTTGACCCAAAGAATTCCGGGGGTTTCAAAGCAATGAAGTCACGGGCCCTTGCACTAACAGCCCTGTCTCAAAATGTCACTATTCATCATTCATGACCTAGTTGACCATATTTTCTACAATCCATGTACTTTAATTCTCCAATACCTTAAACATCATGTAAAAATCATGAATCTTACCTTAGAAGTTGTAGGAACAAGCTTTGGTTGATAATACTCTTCTTTGAGCAAAACCCCAGTTTTTCTCCATTTGGATTTCTTGCCTTGGATGATCCTTGATGATTCCCTTATCCTTGATTCACTTGTCTTAATGTTATTGATGGCTTATAATCCTTGAAAACTCATATAATAAATGTAGAGAGAAGTTTTAGAGAGAAGTGGTATAATGTTGTAATGAGATAAAATAAGTCTTGATCCTCATATTTAATGAATTGGAAAATCTGTGTTGGGTGAACAGTGGTCGTCCATAGAGGTTTACGGTCCGTATTCCACTTTACAGACCGTCCCTCGTGGTCGTCTTTAAGCTTAAGCAGGACCAGAGACTTTGGCTTGCATGCATGGTGATTTACGACCATGGTTTACGGGCCGTAAATCACTTTACGGTCCATCCACCAGGTCGTATTATACCTCTTCCTCAGCTGGCAGAAAGTTGAAGTTGGACATGCAGTTTACGACTTCAAGTTTACGGACCGTATTGCACTTTACGGTCCGTATTTTGCACTATACGACCACTGGGCAGAAAGCTGAAGCCTTTGCATGGCAGTTTAAGACTGCCAGTTTACGGACCGTGTTGCACTTTACGGTCCGTATTTTGCAATATACGACCACTGGGCAGTTTTGCCAACTTTCAATTTTTCTCATTTCTCGACTTTTCATTCTAATCATCCACATCCCTTCACATACATTTCCCATGAAACATTATACACTCGCACTCTTCGCACACATCATTAGTTCATTTACTTGCGTACCAACGGGAAATTTTCCGAGGTGTAACATCCGGGCTCCACATTATCATATGTTACTCCCTATATTGCGGGTCAATTTATAGTGGAGCTAGAGTCGATCAAACCCTTTGAGGTGTCTACACCCGTGGGTGAATCGGTAATTGCTAGCCGAGTATAGAGAGATTGTGTAGTTATGATTTGTGACCGTCGTACCATGATTGATTTACACGAGCTAGAAATGGTAGACTTTGATGTTATTATGGGCATGGATTGGTTGGCTTCTTGTTACGCCAATGTTGATTGTAGAATGAAAATGGTTCGTTTCCAATTTCTGGGAGAACCGGTGTTAGAATGGAAAGGAAATACGGCATCACCAAAAGGTAGGTTTATTTCCTATCTAAAGGCAAGGAAAATGATCACAAAAGGGTGCATTTATCATCTAGTACGAGTTCAAGATGTAGAAGCTGAGTCGCCAACTCTTCAGTTAGTTCCTGTAATGAATGAATTTCTGGATGTGTTCCTGGAAGTGCTTCCAGGCCTTCCTCCCGAGTGGGAGATTGACTTTGCTATTGACGTGTTGCCAGGCACTAAACCTATATCTATTCCTCCTTATAGAATGGCACCCGCAGAATTGAAAGAGTTGAAGGAGCAATTGAGAGACTTGCTGGATAAAGGCTTCATTAGGCCTAGTTCATCCCCGTGGGGAGCGCCCGTATTGTTTGTCCGAAAGAAAGATGGCTCTCTACGAATGTGCATTGATTACAAGCAATTGAATAAAGTGACGATTAAGAACAAGTATCCTCTCCCGAGGATTGATGACTTATTTGACCAATTGCAAGGTGCCAAATGGTTTTCAAAGATTGATTTGAGGTCCGGGTATCACCAAGTGAGAGTTAGGGAGAAAGACATCCCTAAGACAGCTTTCAGAAGAAGATATGGCCATTTTGAGTTCCGAGTAATGTCATTTGGGCTAACGAACGCGCCAGCGGTATTTATGGATTTGATGAATAATGTGTTCAGGCCCTTCCTGGATTTATTTGTGATAGTATTTATCGATGACATCTTGGTGTATTCTAGATCCGAGGCAGAACATGCGGATCATTTGCGTATGGTCCTTGGAGTTCTTCGAACTCGAGAGTTATTCGCGAAGTTTTCCAAATGCGAGTTTTGGTTAAACTCAGTGGCATTTTTAGGGCATATTGTTGCAGCTGATGGTATTCGAGTGGATAGTCAAAAGATTGAGGCCGTGAAGACTTGGCCAAGACCCACAACTCCTACAGAGGTTCGTAGCTTTCTGGGCTTAGCAGGTTATTACAGGAGATTCGTTGAAGGTTTTTCTTCTATTTCTGCACCACTCACAAAGTTGACACAGAAATCAGCAAAGTTTCAGTGGACAGATGCTTGCAAGCGTAGTTTCCAAGAGTTAAAGGGTCGATTGACTTCTGCCCCAGTTCTGACACTTCCAGAAGGATTGGAAGGATACGTTGTTTACTGTGATGCCTCAGGTGTTGGGCTAGGCTGTATATTGATGCAACATGGCAAGGTGATTGCGTATGCTTCAAGGCAACTGCGGAAACATGAGCAGAATTATCCTACCCTTGATCTAGAATTGGCCGCGGTGGTCCATGCATTAAAGATATGGAGACACTATTTATATGGCGTCCACGTAGATATTTATACAAATCATAAGAGTCTTCAATACATCTTTAAGCAAAAAGAGCTAAATTTGCGGCAACGACGATGGTTGGAATTGCTGAAAGACTACGATGTTGATATCTTGTACCACACTGGAAAAGCAAATGTTGTGGCTGATGCTCTTAGCCGTAGATCGATGGGAAGTCTAAGTGATGTACGACCAGAAAAGAGAGAAATGGCCTGTGAGCTCCAACAGTTAGCTAGCCTGGGAGTCTGAGTAATGGACTTAGGTAGCAGCGGAGTTAGTATTCATGATTCAGCAGTCTCGTCGCTAGTAGCTGAAGTGAAAGAGCGACAATATGAGGATCCCATGCTAGTGCAGTATAGAGATACACTCCATCAGAAAGAGGAGTCATCATTTGATATTTCAGAAGACGGAGTTCTCCGATGCCAAGGCAGATTATTTGTCCCTGATGTGGCGAGTCTACGCCACCAGATTTTGAAGGAAGCTCATTGTTCCCGTTACTCCGTTCACCCCGGAGCGACGAAAATGTATCACGATCTTAAGTCTATATATTGGTGGAATGGGATGAAGAAAGATGTAGCGGAATTTGTAGCTCAATGTCCTAATTGCCAACAAGTAAAGATCGAGCACCAAAAGCCGGGTGGCTTGTTGCAAGTTATAGAAATCCCAACGTGGAAGTGGGAAGTGATTAATATGGAGTTCGTCATAGGGTTACCCCGTTCTCGACGTAAATATAATTCTATATGGGTGATCGTAGATAGACTCACAAAGTCAGCGCATTTCTTACCGGTCAGAACGACCTATGTGGCAGAAGATTATGCAAGGCTTTACCTTAAAGAGATAGTGAGACTTCATGGCATTCCAGTGTCTATTATCTTCGATAGAGGGACTCAGTTTACAGCTAAATTTTGGGAGTATTTCCAAGAGGGTTTAGGGACCCAAGTGCGCCTTAGCACGGCATTTCACCCACAGATTGATGGGCAAGCTGAACGCACCATTCAGACCCTCGAGGATATGTTACGGGCATGTATGATAGACTTTGGAGGAAACTGGGATGATCATTTGCCACTCATTGAATTTGCTTACAATAATAGTTATCATTCCAGCATTCAAATGGCACCATATGAAGCTTTATATGGGCGAAAGTGTAGATCTCCAATTGGGTGGTTTGAAACTGGAGAAACTAAATTGATAGGGACAGACTTGGTCCAGCAAGCTATAGAGAAGGTCAAGCTTATACAAGATTGATTGTTAGCAGCCCAAAGTCATCAAAATTCCTATGCGGATAATCGTCGAAGAGACTTGGAGTTCAAAGTGAGGGATTGGGTATTCTTGAAAGTGTCGCCAATGAAAGTCGTTATGAGATTTGGCAAAAAAGGGAAGCTTAGTCCCCGGTATATTGGACCATATGAGATTGTGCGCAAAATAGGCAAAGTGGCCTATGAGTTAGATCTACCTCCGGAATTGGAGTCAGTCCATCCAGCATTTCATGTCTCGATGCTTCGAAAATGTGTTGGAGATCCCACTAGGATCGTCCCAGTAAATGATGTGCAAGTGACACAGAAATTGACTTATGAAGAGGTACCCATTGCTATATTAGACAGACAAGTACGGAGGCTTAGAAATAAAGAGGTGGCCTCGATTAAGGTTCTATGGAGAAGCAGTAAACGAGAGGAGATGACATGGGAAGTAGAAGAAAGTATGCGATCCAAAAACCCACATTTATTTCAGCCCTTGGCAGAAGCCCAAGATGAGACATCAAGATCATAAGGTATGTATATTTTCCTTCTATGCTTTTGGGTCATGTGTGGCCAAAATTTTATGTTGTTATGTTATGGCCCTGTGTGACATCGATATTATGGGTTGTTGTGGCAGGATGGTAGCGCCATATTATAAGGGAAACTCTGGCGAAATTTTTATAGAATTCCCGAAGACTTTAACATTCGAGGACGAATGTTCTTAAGGGGGGAAGAATGTTACAGCTCGGAAAATTTCCCATTGGAACGTCAGTAAATGAACTAGTGATGCGTGCAAATGGATGTGGATGATTAAAATGAGAAGTCTAAGAGATTTGGGAAGTTGCAGATCTGAAATCTGCCCAGTGGTCGTAAAGCGCAAAATACGGACCGTAAATTGGAATACGGTCCGTAAACTGGCAGTTGTAAATTACCATGCAAGACTTCAACTTTCTGCCCAGTTGAGAAATGGTAAAATACGACCAGGAGGACGGACCGTAAAGTGATTTACGGCCCGTAAACCATGGTCGTAAATCACTATGCATGCAGCCAAAGTTTCTGGTTCTGGAAATGGTTAAAGACGACCACGAGGGACGGTCCGTAAAGTGGAATACGGACCGTAAACCTCCATGGACGACCACTGTTCACCCAGCACAGATTTTTGCAAGTCATTAAATAAGAGGACCAGCACTTGTTTTATTTCATTTCAACATTACACCACTTCTCTCTAAAACCTCTCTCTACATTTACTATACAAGTTTTCAAGGATATTTCAGGATCAACAACATAAAACAAGGTGAATCAAGAGTAAGAACATCATCAAAGATCATCCAAGTCAAAAAATCCAAATAGAGAAAAACTAGGGTTTTGCTCAAAGAGGAGTATTATCAACCAAAGCTTGTTCCTACAACTTCTAAGGTAAGATTCATGATATTTATATGATGTTTAAGATATTGGAGAGTTGAAATGCATGGATTGTAGAAAATATAATCAACTAGGTCATGAATGATGAATAGTGACATTTTGAGGAATAGTTTGAAGCGAATCATGATTGTTGTTGTGTTGTGACATGAATGTGTTATAAATGACGATAGAGCCATGAAATAGACATTGTATATGAACGGACGAAGTTGGGTGTTGTGACCATGAATATGCATGAATGGAAGTGAATTGAGAATGTGGATAATGTGAATGACTAATGGCCATTATTATGATATTAATGAAGGTATAAACGCTAGCATTGGAAGGGAACGTACAAGTGTAGAATAGTCCGACGAAAAGGTATGTAAGGCTAACCCTTCTTTCATAAGGCATGGTTCTTTGGCAAAACTCTTAAATCCTCTATATGAGTATGTTGTCTTCAAATGATTGATATTCCGAGCTCATAAGATCACGATCCTTGATGTGTACTACGATTGTACTACGCACCTCGTACGACGAGTAAGCCTATGATATAGATGTAACGATAATGATAATGATATCAATAATTATGCTAAAGGTGCCTACGGGCTATTATACTTATATGTGCCTATGAAGGGCTATAATGAACACCGAGCTTATAACGCCGGGTAGAATATATGTATGAAGTATGTATACGATTACGAAACACGCGCACATCTCTGCAGATGGTACGGGTAACCCTGAAGCCTTGCTAGGGCCAGGTATGAGCAACCATGAGCCTTGGTTGGCCAAGTATGTATGAAACACCGATCCTATGAGGTCGGGTATGCTATGTAAATGCTATATGTATATGAAATGACTATGTATAAAATATGAATATGAATGTGATAAGACTATGTATATGAATAAAAATAAGGACATGTATACGAATACGAGCACAAGTATGGTATGAGCACTACTATGAAATACGCATGAGAAATGGAAAGTTCCTATGAAAGGCAGGTAAGTGCCATGATGATGATATTATTGTCTTCCCACCTATGCCACTCCATATATTGTCTTTGATGCTTCTGTATTGATGTTGATTATGCTTTACATACTCAGTACATTCTTCGTACTGACGTCCTTTTGTTTGTGGGCGCTGCGTCATGCCCGCAGGTGCACAGGGAGACAGACTTGATCCATAGCTGCGTATTCAGAGATTGCATAGCAGAGCTCCATTTCTTCCGGAGCCATAGATTTTGGGGTACTCATTCTTTTGTGTATATAATTATGGGCATAGCGGGGTCCTGTCCCTCTCATGTGTTATGTCATACTCTTCTTAGAGGCTCGTAGTCACGTGTATATGTTTAGATATGTCTGGCCCTGTCGGCCTATGTTTTGTATATCATTTTGTCGGCCGCGTTGGCCCATGTACATTGATGTGGCATAAATGCCAATTATGATATGATGGTAATGTTGTCCAATGGGACTAGTCTGATGAGCGAAAGAAAATGTATGTCTAATGATGTGGCTCGCCTAAATGTAAGCATGAGTATAAGTTAAGAGGGCGCCCGGGTGGGCTAGCACCGGGTGCTCGTCGCGGCCCCTAGTCGGGTCGTGACAGTATAACGGTTCCAATTCCAGAGTAATTCATGTACTATGCGGTACTAATGCCCAGACGTACTCTACTCGTGCCTTTCGTACCTATTTCATGCCCAAGTTAGCGTTCTTTCATGCTTTGCACATCAGGTTGTGCTCATGTCTAAAGTTACCGCACTCATGTCTCACGTATCGATCGTGCTTTCATACTCATGTCCATGTTCTAGCATCTAAGTGCTTTTCAAATCTGATGATGATCTTGACCCCTATGATTATGTTATCCATGTTACCACATACTCGTGCCCCAATTCATTTTTCTATGCATTCCACTTATAGCGGTATCATAACAATGATTTTGTGAGATAATAATGAAGTTCAACCAAGATGGATGTCCTACCCATGATTCTATGTAATTCGTGCTTATGTTCATTTAGCTAATGTTTTACGATCATGATAACATGATTCTTTTTTTTCCTTTCGCTAAGTATCTAGGCCTCGTTATGTTCAAGGTGACTTTCTACCCATGTCTTAGATGCTCGAGGAACGAATAATTGATGCCTATAATCCATTCTTTCATGAGCCTTATTTATAACAAAGGCGTTTACTCACGGTGATAAGAGTAAGCTATGTTGAACCATGTCGAACCATGTCCTATTCTTTTAGTATATCTAAATTCTATAGGTAATGTTTTATCCATGCCCTACGTCTACGAGTACCCAAAAGTGAGCCTACAATTGTCAGGTCAATACTCATGAAATTAGGTCCAGACGCCACGATATGCATCCATGATGTACTCATGTAAATGTCAGGTTGCTCATGGTCCCATGCCCCATGTCATGTGTTATGTTCCGTGTTTTCGTATAATTGGAAATCGAGAAATAATTAAGACTTGTATGTTACAAGGAAATATTTTGATTCTAGTTAATATGACTATGTTGGTTATGAAACCATTGGTGTAAATACATTGGGGAAGGCCGAGGGCAAATTTGGAATTTTGGAAATTAGTTTCGGGAATTATAAAAAAAAACGAGATTTTAACGAATTGGGCCAAAAAAACAATTGGAAGAAAAAAATTGAGCCCAAGAGCTAAGGGTGGCCGGCCAAAGGCTTGGCCCAAGCCCTTTATTAAGCGGTCATGTGACTTTCACATGACCCTTAGTTAGGATATATATCCATATCTCTTAGAATTATCAAGAAAATTACACAAACTTATCCTTGAGCACAATAATACTCTCTCGGCCGAACCCCCCTTTGAGAGAAAGAAAATATTTTCTAGCCTTTGTTTGTGATCCAAAAATCTTGTTCTTTCCATATTTGTAGTGTACTCAAGAAGCTCTTCAACGTGATATAATTTATTTGGCGGAAGAATCACGTTTGCGACAAGTCAGATTTTCAAGAAAAGGTAAGAATTTTTCCACTTTGATGTTATGGAATTTGTATGAATATGATAAGGATTAAGAATAGACGAGAACTTCGTAGTTTTGGTGTGTGTATGAAATCGTGGGTGTGTGCGTGTGTGGTGTTGTGGCCGTGAGCTACAAGGAGTAGAAGGAAAGGTGAATTTGATTTGTTTAGTTGATTAGTTGTGTCGTTGTGACATTTATGACGTAAATGATCGTTTAATAAATTGAATTGGTGTTGGAAAATTGATTTCGGAACATTATGGAAAAGTGTATACCTTTGGTATATTTGTGTATATCATTGTATATTTATGATGCTAAAGACTTTAAATGGGATTTATGGTCGATGTTAATGAATTTGAAGTGAAACGATGCAAGTTAGAATGTTCGTCGTGACTTTTGACGTTTGGGATGCAATATGGAAAGTAGCGAATTGTTTGAACTTATGTATACTGCTTGGAATATTATCAGGACGTGTTTGAATAATCTTGAATGAGTAAATGAATACAATAATGTGGACATAGATTTAGAATTGTGAAGTTTGAATGAAAAGTTGCCAACTTATATAGTAAGGAAGAACATTGAAGTTAGAATGGTTTGATTATGGTTTATGTTGTTTGATGATGTTTAGGTTGTTGTTGTTGATATATTTTGAGCCGAGCTAAGTCTCGGGGGTGTTAGATATATAGGGGAAATGCTGCCGAAATTTCGGTAGACAAAAATCAAGTTAATGGAAATTTTAAGCCTAAGAATCTCTAATTGGTAACTTTGACCATTTGCAGATTCTGGACGAAACGGGATTTGATTTTAAGGAAAGCATAAGACGTCCATAAGGTATGTAAAGCTTCCCACTTCTTCGTTTGGCATGTCTTAGTATGTTAGGTGAATATTGGAACCTCCGGAGCATTTCTGCTCCTCGAAACCCGATCTACAAAACGACTACTATTCATTCAATTCAATTGAAGCCTAAAGGCTCTATTTTGGCTAGAATGCACTCAAATGTCCGAAACCTATCGAAATGTGATCGGGTCACTTTGAAATCATTATGTATGATCTTTAGCCTCTAAATGTTCGTAAATTGTGTTCGTCACCTCAATTTGACTCGAGGTGGGCCCGCTAACCCCAAGACGCCCTATTTGTCCTATCGGGCTCTCTTTTTGGATGAACTTCGATATGAGATCTTCGACTTTGAGACTTCCCTCTATGAGTTATGTTTTGACTATTATGATATGTTAAGTTTTGTTTTGAGCCATACGTACCACTTTGGAAACATTTTGTGAAATAAACCTTCGTCTCAGCTAAGTATTCGATTATTTTGGGTTATGAAATGACTTATGAAATCATTATGTTTTGAAAGGCTATTTTGAAATATGATTTGCATTTGTTTGCTCACGACTCCGCTCGTGCCTTACTATGAATTCGTTCATCGGTTCCCGGGCCGGTTATGATTCGTGCGCCCTTTGATAATTCGGCCGTATGCTGTGTTACGGTTCCCGAGGCCTCGCCATAGGGCCGGGTTCCGTTTGGAGTTATGCTGTGATATGGCCAGTGATGCGATACGCTCACTTATGTTTGTGTTCGGGGATGTACGGAGATTCGAAACCTTCTGGTGTTATGCTGTGTGTGGCGCCAGCGTCGGAATGGCGACCACGTTCTTGAGCGTTTGCATGATTTCGTTTGCATTATGTATATGTATATGATTTGATACGGATTTTGACATACTGATTTGTACTCCCTTTGATATCCGGTTTGCTTTCAGTTTTGAGTCATATTTCTGTACTCCGTGCTTTACATACTCAGTACATATTTCGTACTGACCCCCTTTCTTCGGGGGCTGCGTTTCATGCCCGCAGGTACAGACATTGGTGATCCTCCACTGTAGGCTTCACTCTCTGCTATTTCGGAGTACTCCTTCTTGACTCGGAGTCCACTTTTGGTACAGACTTCCTTTGCTATGTATATATTCTATACATTTGAATATTTGGGTACGGCGGGGCCCTGTCTCGCCATATGTCTTTGTTTTGAATTCGTAGAGGCCTGTAGTCATATATGTGGGGCGAGGGTCCTATATATGTTTGTTCGATTTTGTTTTTCTGGTCTTAAAGCGGTCCGTTTGTTATGATGGCCCTAAATGGCCCTTATGCTTATATTTGCACTTGTGACCGACGATGTCTATTCTGCCGCTCCTTTCGGATTCGATATGATATTTTGATATGTGCGACCGCTTAAGACATATTTTGATATAAATTATGTTTGATATGACTTTTATGAAATTTTGAAATAAGTTTGGATTCGGTAAATGAATGTGCGATTTGGTCTGGGTACCCAGGTAGGGTGCCAGTCGCTGCCCACGGGGCTTGGTCGTGACAAAAGTGGTATCAGAGCAGTCTGTCCTCGGAATGTCTACAGGCTGTGTCTCGTAGAGTCTTGTTTATCGATGTGTTGTGCACCACATCTATAAACAGGGAACTACAGGGCATTTAGGATGTTACTTTCTTTGGAATCTTAGATCGTGCGATAGAGCTGTGCTATTAGGATGATTCTGATCTGACTCGTTCTTGTGTTTGCAGTGATGCCTCCGAAAAAGGCAACAACGGCCCAGAAGGGTAAAGCGAGGATGGGAGAGACTAGTCAGGCACAGCGATCTACCCGGGCTCGTGTTTATGATTTGCCTGAGGTTGTGCCTCATTCTGAGGGGTCTGCTACACCCCCACTAGTAAAGCCTGGAGCAGGACCTTCAACAGCTCCAAAGGTCCGTGTACCCGCTCCTGAGACTCCAGCTCCTCAGCCAGGGGCGGAGGATAGGACCCTGAGAGAGGCTGTACAGTTGTTGACTACACTGGTGGCAGGACAGGCTCGCCGACGCGGGCGGAGGGATGATGATGATGGTGACAGGCGGGACAGCCTGAGAGTTCGGGAGTTTTTATTATGTGGCCCTCCAGAGTTTTTCGGGTCTAAGCCCGACGAGGACCCCCATGACTTTATTCGGGGGATGCGGCGCTCACTGGACTTGGTCAGGGCTTCAGAGACCGAGTCGGTCGAGCTGGCTTCGCACAGGCTTCGAGATGTTGCCACTCACTGGTATGAGACTAGGGAGTTATCCAGGGGTGAGGGTGCTCCCCCAGATTCGTGGGACCAGTTTGTGACTGCTTTCACCCGCCACTTTCTACCCCCAGAGTTGCGGCGGGCACGGGCCGACCGATTCTTACATTTGAAGCAGAGGGGTCGGAGTGTTCACGAGTATAATCTTGAGTTTGATTCTCTGGCCCGATATGCACCGGCCGTGGTAGCAGATATGTCCGATCGGATGCACAGATATGTTATGGGATTGGATCGGTATTTGATCGACGGTTGTATGGCAGTGTCATTGCAGACAGATATGGACATTGCCCGACTTCAGGCCTATGCGATGGGTATGGAGGACCGTCACAGGTCTGATCATTCTGGTAGAGATCGGGACAGGAGGCCGCCCAAGAGGGCTAGGTCCGCAGGTTATTCCGGGGATTCTCGAGGCGGACAGCCTCAACAGCAGCAGTCAGGCAGACTGCTACCTCCGTCCGGCCGGAATACTCAGTTAGGCAGCCGGAGATTTGATAGTGCGGGACCGTCTGGGGCCGGTCAGAGCTCCAGAGCGGCAGGTTCACAGGTATCCAGAGGCCCCAGCCAGGCCAGACCACCCAGGCCCCGTTGTTCGCATTGCGGGAAGTCTCATCCTGGGGAGTGCTATCGAGCCACTAGAGCTTGTTTTTCGTGTGGTGGTCAGGGCCATTTTATGAGAGATTGTCCGTTGGCTAGCGGTTCTGGTAATGTGGCTCAGCCGACAGGGTCAGCCGCCAGTTCATCATCTGCTCCATCTGTTGCACGCCCTGGAGGGCGAGGTATGCCAGCACCGGCAGGACGCGGTCGAGGTCGCGGTGGCGTTTCAGGTTCTAGCGGTCCCTCGAACCGCATATATGCTTTGGCCAGCCGCCAGGATCAGGAGGCTTCGCCAAATGTCATCACAGGTACATTACTGGTTTTCTCCAGATCTGTATATGCATTGATTGACCCGGGTTCTACTTTATCATACATTTCCCCACTCGTTGCTAGTAAAATTGGGATAGTGTCTGAGCCTATAGAGCCATTTGAGGTAGCTACGCCAGTTGGGGATTTTGTTATAGCGAGACAGATCTATAGGGATTGTTCTGTGACTATTTATGATCGTTGCACTAGGGCTGATCTGATAGAGTTAGACATGCTTGAGTTTGACGTCATTATGGGAATGGACTGGTTGTCTTCTTGTTATGCTAATGTCGACTGCCAGAAAAAGGTAGTCCGTTTTCAGTTTCCAGGGGAACCATTTATAGAGTGGTTCGGATCCACAGCATCGCCGAGGGGTAAGTTTATTTCATACCTCAAGGCTAAGAAGATGATCCAGAAGGGTTATATCTATCATTTGGTTCGTGTGCACGATACTGCAGCAGAGATACCTACCCTTCAGTCTGTTCCGGTCGTCAGTGAGTTTCTAGATGTATTTCCTGACGAGCTTCCTGGCCTTCCGCCTGAGCGGGAGATTGATTTTACTATAGAGTTGATGCCGGATACGCAGCCTATATCTATTCCCCCGTACAGGAAGGCACCGGCTGAGTTGAAAGAGTTGAAGGAGCAGCTGAAAGATTTGTTGGATAAGGGCTTTATCAGACCCAGCACATCACCCTGGGGAGCGCTGGTATTGTTTGTTAGAAAGAAAGATGGGTCACTGCGGATGTGTATCGACTACCGGCAGCTGAATAAGGTGACTATTAAGAATAAATATCCCCTCCCCCGGATTGATGACTTTGTTTGATCAGCTGCAGGGTGCTAAATATTTTTCGAAGGTAGATCTGCGCTCAGGTTATCATCAGGTGCGAGTGCGGGAGTCAGATATCCCGAAGACTGCTTTCAGGACCCGGTACGGGCACTATGAGTTCAGAGTTATGTCTTTCGGGCTGACTAATGCTCCAGCGGTATTTATGGACCTGATGAATCGGGTATTTCGGCCTTTTCTGGATATGTTTGTTATTGTGTTTATTGATGATATTCTGATTTACTCGCGATCAGCCGAGGAGCATTCAGATCATTTGAGGATGGTACTTGGCATTCTCCGTCAGCAGAAGTTATATGCTAAATTCTCCAAATGTGAATTCTGGTTGACTTCTGTGGCATTCTTGGGCCATATTGTCGGTGCAGACGGTATTCGGGTCGATACGCAGAAGATTGAGGCTGTACAGAATTGGCCCAGGCCTACTACACCGACGGAGGTGCGCTTTCTGGGATTGGCCGGATATTATCGCAGGTTCGTGGAGGATTTTTCTTCTATTGCAGCACCACTGACGAGGCTTACTCAGAAAGCAGCAAAATTTCAGTGGACCGATGCCTGCGAGCGCAGCTTTCAGATGCTGAAAGAGAGATTGGTTACGGCCCCAGTATTGACTCTTCCAGAGGGATCAGATGGGTATGTTGTCTATTGTGACACCTCTGGTATTGGGATAGGTTGTGTATTGATGCAGCACGGTCGAGTCATAGCCTATGCTTCCCGGCAGCTCAGACCGCACGAGAAGAACTATCCCACTCATGATCTTGAGTTGGCCGCAGTAATTCATGCTTTGAAGATTTGGCGGCATTATTTATATGGGGTCCATGTTGATATTTATACGGACCATAAGAGTCTCTAGTATATTTTTAAGCAGAAGAAGCTAAATTTGCGGCAGCGGAGATGGCTTGAGTTACTAAAGGATTACGACGTTGATATTCTGTACCATCCGGGGAAAGCCAATGTGGTAGCTGATGCGCTTAGCCGCAAGTTCGTAGGCAGTCTGGCTGGTGTACCATCTGATAAGAGGGATTTGGTTCGTGATATTCATCAGCTGGCCAGCCGCGGAGTTCGTTGGGCGGATTCTGGAGATTCTGGGATTTCTATTCGTCCAGTTGCTGAATCATCTATTATTCAGGAGGTAAATCAGCGCCAGTTTGAAGATCCTCTTTTGATTCAGTACAAAGATGTGGCTCTTAATAAAGCAAAGACTCAGTTTGAGATCTCGCTTGAAGGAGTATTATTATATGAAGGCAAATTCTGTGTACCGGACGTTGCGGGCTTACGGCGGCATATTATGGGCGAGGCCCATAATGCACGGTATTCTGTTCATCCTGGTTCCACTAAGATGTATCGGGATCTCAGGTGTTTGTATTGGTGGGACGGCATGAAGAAAGATATTGCTGAGTTTGTTAGTCAGTGCCCGAACTGCCAGCAAGTTAAGATCGAGCATCAGAAGCCCGGTGGATTATTACAGGAGATGGAGATTCCAGCCTGGAAATGGGAGATGATTAATATGGATTTCGTTGTTGGGTTACCGCGCACTCCACGCAGGTACGACTCTATCTGGGTTATTGTTGACAGGCTAACGAAATCAGCCCATTTCCTTCTGGTTCGGACTACTTATTCGGGTGAGGACTATGCCAGATTGTATATCAGAGAGATAGTCAGACTTCACGGAGCCCCTATATCTATTATTACTGACCGAGGTGCCCAGTTTACGGCAAATTTCTGGAGGTCATTTCAGGAGGGATTAGGGACTCAGGTGAGCCTCAGTACGGCTTTTCATCCTCAGTCCGACGGGCAGGCCGAGCGCACTATTCAGACACTAGAAGATATGTTGCAGGCCTGCGTTATCGATTTCAGGGGCAGCTGGATGATCATTTGCCGCTTATTGAGTTTTCCTATAATAATAGTTATCACTCCAGCATTCAGATGGCACCGTATGAAGCCCTTTATGGCAGAAAATGCAGATCTCCTATTGGTTGGTTTGACGTGGGCGAGACTAAGCTAATTGGGCCAGATGTGATCCAGGAAGCTGTAGATAAGGTAAAGCTTATACGAGAACGATTATTGGCTGCTCAGAGTCGACAGTTAGAGTTCCAGATTGGCGATTGGGTGTTCCTGAAGGTGTCGCCCATGAAGGGTGTCATGAGATTCGGTAGAAAGGGTAAGTTGAGCCCCCGGTACATTGGGCCGTATCAGATCGTTCGAAAGATAGGTGAGGTCGCCTATGAGCTAGACTTACCATCCGACTTGGAGGCCGTACACCCGGTGTTTCATGTGTCTATGTTGCGGAAATGTATTGGTGATCCTTCCAGGATATTCCAAGTCGATGACATTCAGGTGACGGAGCAGTTAACTTATGACGAGCAGCCTGTATCTATTCTGGATCGACAGGTGCGGAGACTACGCACTAAAGAATTGCCCTCCGTCAAAGTCCTGTGGCGCAACAATAATCGGGAGGAGATGACTTGGGAAGCGGAGGACGAGATGAAAAGGAAATACCCTCACTTGTTCCCGACGTCCACAGGTAATCTAAACCTTTCAGTTTGTTATGTTGGTTGATAAAAATAATTTTGTATGCCAATAATAATAAAGAACTCCCGCGCCTTGGTCATAAGAATTTATAAGGTTAATTTAACATTCGGGGGCGAATGTTCTTAAGGGGGGGAGAATGTTATGTTCCGTGTTTTCGTATAATTGAAAATCGAGAAATAATTAAGACTTGTATGTTACAAGGAAATATTTTGATTCTAGTTAATATGACTATGTTGGTTATGAAACCATTGGTGTAAATACATTGGGGAAGGCCGAGGGCAAATTTGGAATTTTGGAAATTAGTTTCGGGAATTATAAAAAAAAACGAGATTTTAACGAATTGGGCCAAAAAAAAAATGGAAGAAAAAATTGAGCCCAAGAGCTATGGGTGGCCGGCCAAAGGCTTGGCCCAAGCCCTTTATTAAGTGGTCATGTGACTTTCACATGACCCTTGGTTAGGATATATATCCATCTCTCTCAGAATTATCAAGAAAATTACACAAACTTATCCTTGAGCTCAATAATACTCTCTCGGCCGAACCCCCCTTTGAGAGAAAGAAAAAATTTTCTAGCCTTTGTTTGTGATCCAAAAATCTTGTTCTTTCCATATTTGTAGTGTACTCAAGAAGCTCTTCAACGTGATATAATTTATTTGGCGGAAGAATCACGTTTGCGACAAGTCGGATTTTCAAGAAAAGTTAAGAATGTTTCCACTTTGATGTTATGGAATTTGTATGAATATGATAAGGATTAAGAATAGACGAGAACTTCGTAGTTTTGGTGTGTGTATGAAATCGTGGGTGTGTGCGTGTGTGGTGTTGTGGCCGTGAGCTACAAGGAGTAGAAGGCAAGGTGAATTTGATTTGTTTAGTTGATTAGTTGTGTCGTTGTGACATTTATGACGTAAATGATCGTTTAATAAATTGAATTGGTGTTGGAAAATGATTTCGGAACATTATGGGAAAGTGTATAGCTTTGGTATATTTGTGTATATCATTGTATATTTATGATGCTAAAGACTTTAAATGGGATTTATGGTCGATGTTAATGAATTTGAAGTGAAACGATGCAAGTTAGAATGTTCGTCGTGACTTTTGACGTTTGGGATGCAATATGGAAAGTAGCGAATTGTTTGAACTTATGTATACTGCTTGGAATATTATCGGGACGTGTTTGAATAATCTTGAATGAGTAAATGAATACAATAATGTGGACATAGATTTAGAATTGTGAAGATTGAATGAAAAGTTGCCAACTTATATAGTAAGGAAGAACATTGAAGTTAGAATGGTTTGATTATGGTTTATGTTGTTTGATGATGTTTGGGTTGTTGTTGTTGATATATTTTGAGTCGAGCTAAGTCTCGGGGGTGTTTGATATATAGGGGAAATGCTGCCGAAATTTCGGTAGACAAAAATCAAGTTAATGGAAATTTTAAGCCTAAGAATCTCTAATTGGTAACTTTGACCATTTGCAGATTCTGGACGAAACGGGATTTGATTTTAAGGAAAGCATAAGACGTCCATAAGGTATGTAAAGCTTCCCACTTCTTCGTTTGGCATGTCTTAGTATGTTAGGTGAATATTGGAACCTCCGGAGCATTTCTGCTCCTCGAAAGCCGATCTACAAAACGACTACTATTCATTCAATTCAATTGAAGCCTAAAGGCTCTATTTTGGCTAGAATGCACTAAAATGTCCGAAACCTATCGAAATGTGATTGGGTCACTTTGAAATCATTATGTATGAACTTTAGCCTCTAAATGTTCGTAAATTGTGTTCGTCACCTCAATTTGACTCGAGGTGGGCCCGCTAACCCCGAGACGCCCTATTTGTCCTATCGGGCTCTCTTTTTGGATGAGCTTCGATATGAGATCTTCGACTTTGAGACTTCCCTCTATGAGTTATGTTTTGACTATTATGATATGTTAAGTTTTGTTTTGAGCCATACGTACCACTTTGGAAACATTTTGTGAAATAAACCTTCGTCTCAGCTATGTATTCGATTATTTTGGGTTATGAAATGACTTATGAAATCATTATGTTTTGAAAGGCTATTTTGAAATATGATTTGCATTTGTTTGCTCATGACTCCGCTCGTGCCTTACTATGACTTCGTTCACCGGTTCCCGGGCCGGTTATGATTCGTGCGCCCTATGATAATTCGGCCGTATGCTGTGTTACGGTTCCCGAGGCATCGCCATAGGGCCGGGTTCCGTTTGGAGTTATGCTGTGATACGGCCAGTGATGCGATACGCTCACTTATGTTTGTGTTCGGGGATGTACGGAGATTCGAAACCTTCTGGTGTTATGCTGTGTGTGGCGCCAGCGTCGGAGTGGCGACCACGTTCTTGAGCGTTTGCATGATTTTGTTTGCATTATGTATATGTATATGATTCGATACGGATTTTGACATACTGATTTGTACTCCCTTTGATATCCGGTTTGCTTTCAGTTTTGACTCATATTTCTGTACTCCGTGCTTTACATACTCAGTACATATTTCGTACTGACGCCCTTTCTTCGGGGGCTGCGTTTCATGCCCGCAGGTACAGACATTGGTGATCCTCCACTGTAGGCTTCACTCTCTGCTATTTCGGAGTACTCCTTCTTGACTCGGAGTCCACTTTTGGTACAGACTTCCTTTGCTATGTATATATTCTGTACATTTGACTATTTGGGTACGGCGGGGCCCTGTCTCGCCATATGTCTTTGTTTTGAATTCGTAGAGGCCTGTAGTCATATATGTGGGGCGAGGGTCCTATATATGTTTGTTCGATTTTGTTTTTCTGGTCTTAAAGCGGTCCGTTTGTTATGATGGCCCTAAATGGCCCTTCTGCTTATATTTGCACTTGTGACCGGCGATGTCTATTCCGCCGCTCCTTTCGGATTCGATATGATATTTTGATATGTGCGACCGCTTAAGACATATTTTGATATAAATTATGTTTGATATGACTTTTATGAAATTTTGAAATAAGTTTGGATTCGGTAAATGAATGTGCGATTTGGTCTGGGTACCCAGGTAGGGTGCCAGTCGCTGCCCACGGGGCTGGGTCGTGACAAAAGTGGTATCAGAGCAGTCTGTCCTCGGAATGTCTACAGGTTGTGTCTCGTAGAGTCTTGTTTATCGATGTGTTGTGCACGAAATCTATAAACAGGGAACGACAGGGCATTTAGGATGTTACTTTCTTTGGAATCTTAGATCGTGCGATAGAGCTGTGCTATTAGGATGATTCTGATCTGACTCGTTCTTGTGTTTGCAGTGATGCCTCCGAAAAAGGCAACAGCGGCCCAGAAGGGTAAAGCGAGAATGGGAGAGACTAGTCAGGCACAGCGATCTACCCGGGCTCGTGTTTATGATTTGCCTGAGGTTGTGCCTCATTCTGAGGGGTCTGCTACACCCCCACTAGTACAGCCTGGAGCAGGACCTTCAGCAGCTCCAGAGGTCCGTGTCCCCGCTCCTGAGACTCCAGCTCCTTAGCCAGGGGCGGAGGATAGGACCCTGAGAGAGGTTGTATAGTTGTTGACTACACTGGTGGCAGGACAAGCTCGCCGACGCGGGCGGAGGGACGATGATGATGATGACAGGCGGGACAGCCTGAGAGGTCGGGAGTTTTTATTATGTGGCCCTCCAGAGTTTTTCGGGTCTAAGCCCGACGAGGACCCCCATGACTTTATTCGGGGGATGCGGCGCTCACTGGACTTGGTCAGGGCTTCAGAGACCAAGTCGGTCGAGCTAGCTTCGCACAGGCTTCGAGATGTTTCAACTCACTGGTATGAGACTTAGGAGTTATCCAGGGGTGAGGGTGCTCCCCCAGCTACGTGGGACCAGTTTGTGACTGCTTTCACCCGCCACTTTCTACCCCAGAGTTGCGGCGGGCACGGGCCGACCGATTCTTACATTTGCAGCAGAGGGGTCGGAGTGTTCGCGAGTATAATCTTGAGTTTGATTCGCTGGCCCGATATGCACCGGCCGTGGTAGCAGATATGTCCGATCGGATGCACAAATATGTTATGGGATTGGATCGGTATTTGATCGACGGCTGTATGGCAGTGTCATTGCAGACAGATATGGACATTGCCTGACTTCAGGCCTATGCGATGGGTATGGAGGACCGTCACAGGTCTGATCATTCTGGTATAGATCGGGACAGGAGGCCGCCCAAGAGGGCTAGGTCCGCAGGTTATTCCGGGGATTCTCGAGGCGGACAGCCTCAACAGCAGCAGTCAGGCAGACAGCTACCTCCGTCCGGCCGGAGTACTCAGTCAGGCAGCCGGAGATTTGATAGTACGGGACCGTCTGGTGCCGGTCAGAGCTCCAGAGCGGCAGGTTCACAGGTATCCAGAGGCCCCAGCCAGGCCAGACCACCCAGGCCCCGTTGTTCGCATTGTGGGAAGTCTCATCCTGGGGAGTGCTATCGAGCCACTGTAGCTTGTTTTTCGTGTGGTGGTCAGGGCCATTTTATGAGAGATTGTCCGTTGGCTAGCGGTTCTGGTAGTGTGGCTCAGCCGCCAGTTCATCATCTGCTCCATCTGTTGCACGCCCTGGTGGGCGAGGTATGCCAGCACCGGCAGGACGCGGTCGAGGTCGCGGTGGCGTTTCAGGTTCTAGCGGTCCCTCGAACCGCATATATGCTTTGGCCAGCCGCCAGGATCAGGAGGCTTCGCCAAATGTCATCACAGGTACATTACTAGTTTTCTCCAGATCTGTATATGCATTGATTGACCCGGGTTCTACTTTATCATACATTTCCCCGCTCGTTGCTAGTAAAATTGGGATAGTGTCTGAGCCTATAGAGCCATTTGAGGTAGCTACGCCAGTTGGGGATTTTGTTATAGCGAGACAGATCTATAGGGATTGTTCTGTGACTATTTATGATCGTTGCACTAGGGCTGATCTGATAGAGTTAGACATGCTTGAGTTTGACGTCATTATGGGAATGGACTGGTTGTCTTCTTGTTATGCTAATGTCGACTGCCAGAAAAAGGTAGTCCGTTTTCAGTTTCCAGGGGAACCAGTTATAGAGTGGTTCGGATCCACAGCATCGCCCAGGGGTAAGTTTATTTCATACCTCAAGGCTAAGAAGATGATCCAGAAGGGTTATATCTATCATTTGGTTCGTGTGCACGATACTGCAGCAGAGATACCTACCCTTCAGTCTGTTCCGGTCGTCAGTGAGTTTCCAGATGTATTTCCTGACGAGCTTCCTGGCCTTCCGCCTGAGCGGGAGATTGATTTTACTATAGAGTTGATGCCGGATACGCAGCCTATATCTATTCCCCCGTACAGGATGGCACCGGCTGAGTTGAAAGAGTTGAAGGAGCAGCTGAAAGATTTGTTGGATAAGGGCTTTATCAGACCCAGCACATCACCCTGGGGAGCGCTGGTATTGTTTGTTAGAAAGAAAGATGGGTCACTGCGGATGTGTATCGACTACCGGCAGCTGAATAAGGTGACTATTAAGAATAAATATCCCCTCCCCCGGATTGATGACTTGTTTGATCAGCTGCAGGGTGCTAAATATTTTTCGAAGGTAGATCTGCGCTCAGGTTATCATCAGGTGCGAGTGCGGGAGTCAGATATCCCGAAGACTGCTTTCAGGACCCGGTACGAGCACTATGAGTTCAGAGTTATGTCTTTCGGGCTGACTAATGCTCCAGCGGTATTTATGGACCTGATGAATCGGGTATTTCGGCCTTTTCTGGATATGTTTGTTATTGTGTTTATTGATGATATTCTGATTTACTCGCGATCAGCCGAGGAGCATTCAGATCATTTGAGGATGGTACTTGTCATTCTCCGTCAGCAGAAGTTATATGCTAAATTCTCCAAATGTGAATTCTGGTTGACTTCTGTGGCATTCTTGGGCCATATTATCGGTGCAGACGGTATTCGGGTCGATACGCAGAAGATTGAGGCTATACAGAATTGGCCCAGGCCTACTACACCGACGGAGGTGCGCAGTTTTATGGGATTGGCCGGATATTATCGCAGGTTCGTGGAGGATTTTTCTTCTATTGCAGCACCACTGACGAGGCTTACTCAGAAAGCAGCAAAATTTCAGTGGACCGATGCCTGCGAGCGTAGCTTTCAGATGCTGAAAGAGAGATTGGTTACGGCCCCAGTATTGACTCTTCCAGAGGGATCAGACGGGTATGTTGTCTATTGTGACGCCTCTGGTATTGGGATAGGTTGTGTATTGATGCAGCACGGTCGAGTCATAGCCTATGCTTCCCGGCACCTCAGACCGCACGAGAAGAATTATCCCACTCATGATCTTGAGTTGGCCGCAGTAATTCATGCTTTGAAGATTTGGCGGCATTATTTATATGGGGTCCATGTTGATATTTATACGGACCATAAGAGTCTCCAGTATATTTTTAAGCAGACGGAGCTAAATTTGCGGCAGCGGAGATGGCTTGAGTTACTAAAGGATTACGACGTTGATATTCTGTACCATCCGGGGAAAGCCAATGTGGTAGCTGATGCGCTTAGCCGCAAGTCCGTAGGCAGTCTGGCTGGTGTACCATCTGATAAGAGGGATTTGGTTCGTGATATTCATCAGCTGGCCAGCCTCGGAGTTCGTTGGGCGGATTCTGGAGATTCTGGGATTTCTATTCGTCCAGTTGCTGAATCATCTATTATTCAGGAGGTAAAGCAGCGCCAGTTTGAAGATCCTCTTTTGATTCAGTACAAAGATGTGGCTCTTAATAAAGAAAAGACTCAGTTTGAGATCTCGCCTGAAGGAGTATTATTATATGACGGCAGATTCTGTGTACCGGATGTTGCGGGCTTACGGCGGCAGATTATGGGCGAGGCCCATAATGCACGGTATTCTGTTCATCCTGGTTCCACTAAGATGTATCGGGATCTCAGGTGTTTGTACTGGTGGGACGGCATGAAGAAAGATATTGCTGAGTTTGTTAGTCGGTGCCCGAACTGCCAGCAAGTTAAGATCGAGCATCAGAAGCCCGGTGGATTATTAAAGGAGATGGAGATTCCAGCCTGGAAATGGGAGATCATTAATATGGATTTCGTTGTTGGGTTACCGCGCACTCCACGCAGGTACGACTCTATCTGGGTTATTGTTGACAGGCTAACGAAATCAGCCCATTTCCTTCCGGTTCGGACTACTTATTCGGGTGAGGACTATGCCGGATTGTATATCAGAGAGATAGTCAGACTTCACGGAGTCCCTATATCTATTATTACTGACCGAGGTGCCCAGTTTACGGCAAATTTCTGGAGGTCATTTCAGGAGGGATTAGGGACTCAGGTGAGCCTCAGTACGACTTTTCATCCTCAGTCCGACGGGCAGGCCGAGCGCACTATTCAGACACTAGAAGATATGTTGCGGGCCTGCGTTATCGATTTCAGGGGCAGCTGGGATGATCATTTGCCGCTTATTGAGTTTGCCTATAATAATAGTTATCACTCCAGCATTCAGATGGCACCGTATGAAGCCCTTTATGGCAGAAAATACAGATCTCCTATTGGTTGGTTTGACGTGGGCGAGACTAAGCTGATTGGGCCAGATGTGATCCAGGAAGCTGTAGATAAGGTAAAGCTTATACGAGAACGATTATTGGCTGCTCAGAGTCGACAGAAAGCTTATGCAGATAGACGACGTCGACCGTTAGAGTTCCAGATTGGCGACTGGGTGTTCCTGAAGGTGTCGCCCATGAAGGGTGTCATGAGATTCGGTAGAAAGGGTAAGTTGAGCCCCCGGTACATTGGGCCGTATCAGATCGTTCGAAAGATAGGCGAGGTCGCCTATGAGTTAGACTTACCATTCGACTTGGAGGCCGTACACCCGGTGTTTCATGTGTCTATGTTGCGGAAATGTATTGGTGATCCTTCCAGGATATTCCCAGTCGATGACATTCAGGTGACGGAGCAGTTATCTTATGACGAGCAGCCTGTATCTATTCTGGATCGACAGGTGCGGAGACTACGCACTAAAGAATTTCCCTCCGTCAAAGTCCTGTGGCGCAACAATAATCGGGAGGAGATGACTTGGGAAGCGGAGGACGAGATGAAAAGGAAATACCCTCACTTGTTCCGGACGTCCACAGGTAATCTAAACCTTTCAGTTTGTTATGTTGGTTGATAAAAATAATTTTGTATGCCAATAATAATAAAGAACTCCCCTGCCTTGGTCATAAGACTTTATAAGGTTAATTTAACATTCGGGGCCGAATGTTCTTAAGGGGGGGAGAATGTTATGTTCCGTGTTTTCGTATAATTGGAAATCGAGAAATAATTAAGACTTGTATGTTACAAGGAAATATTTTGATTCTAGTTAATATGACTATGTTGGTTATGAAACCATTGGTGTAAATACATTGGGGAAGGCCGAGGGCAAATTTGGAATTTTGGAAATTAGTTTCGGGAATTATAAAAAAAAAAACGAGATTTTAACGAATTGGGCCAAAAATAAATTGGAAGAAAAAATTGAGCCCAAGAGCTAAGGGTGGCCGGCCAAAGGCTTGGCCCAAGCCCTTTATTAAGTGGTCATGTGACTTTCACATGACCCTTAGTTAGGATATATATCCATATCTCTTAGAATTATCAAGAAAATTACACAAACTTATCCTTGAGCTCAATAATACTCTCTCGGCCGAACCCCCCTTTGAGAGAAAGAAAAATATTTCTAGCCTTTGTTTGTGATCCAAAAATCTTGTTCTTTCCATATTTGTAGTGTACTCAAGAAGCTCTTCAACGTGATATAATTTATTTGGCGGAAGAATCACGTTTGCGACAAGTCGGATTTTCAAGAAAAGGTAAGAATTTTTCCACTTTGATGTTATGGAATTTGTATGAATATGATAAGGATTAAGAATAGACGAAAACTTCGTAGTTTTGGTGTGTGTATGAAATCGTGGGTGTGTGCGTGTGTGGTGTTGTGGCCGTGAGCTACAAGGAGTAGAAGGCAAGGTGAATTTGATTTGTTTAGTTGATTAGTTGTGTCATTGTGACATTTATGACGTAAATGATCGTTTAATAAATTGAATTGGTGTTGGAAAATGATTTCGGAACATTATGGGAAAGTGTATACCTTTGGTATATTTGTGTATATCATTGTATATTTATGATGCTAAAGACTTTAAATGGGATTTATGGTCGATTTTAATGAATTTGAAGTGAAACGATGCAAGTTAGAATGTTCGTCGTGACTTTTGACGTTTTGGATGCAATATGGAAAGTAGCGAATTGTTTGAACTTATGTATACTGCTTGGAATATTATCGGGACGTGTTTGAATAATCTTGAATGAGTAAATGAATACAATAATGTGGACATAGATTTAGAATTGTGAAGTTCGAATGAAAAGTTGCCAACTTATATAGTAAGGAAGAACATTGAAGTTAGAATGGTTTGATTATGGTTTATGTTGTTTGATGATGTTTGGGTTGTTGTTGTTGATATATTTTGTGCCGAGCTGAGTCTCGGGGGTGTTAGATATATAGGGGAAATGCTGCCGAAATTTCGGTAGACAAAAATCAAGTTAATGGAAATTTTAAGCCTAAGAATCTCTAATTGGTAACTTTGACCATTTGCAAATTCTGGACGAAACGGGATTTGATTTTAAGGAAAGCATAAGACGTCCATAAGGTATGTAAAGCTTCCCACTTCTTCGTTTGGCATGTCTTAGTATGTTAGGTGAATATTGGAACCTCCGGAGCATTTCTGCTCCTCGAAACCCGATCTACAAAACGACTACTATTCATTCAATTCAATTGAAGCCTAAAGGCTCTATTTTGGCTAGAATGCACTCAAATGTCCGAAACCTATCGAAATGTGATCGGGTCACTTTGAAATCATTATGTATGATCTTTAGCCTCTAAATGTTCGTAAATTCTGTTCGTCACCTCAATTTGACTCGAGGTGGGCCCGCTAACCCCGAGACGCCCTATTTGTCCTATCGGGCTCTCTTTTTGGATGAACTTCGATATAAGATCTTCGACTTTGAGACTTCCCTCTATGAGTTATGTTTTGACTATTATGATATGTTAAGTTTTGTTTTGAGCCATACGTACCACTTTGGAAACATTTTGTGAAATAAACCTTCGTATCAGCTAAGTATTCGATTATTTTGGGTTATGAAATGACTTATGAAATCATTATGTTTTGAAAGGATATTTTGAAATATGATTTGCATTTGTTTGCTCACGTCTCCGCTCGTGCCTTACTATGACTTCGTTCACCGGTTCCCGGGCCGGTTATGATTCGTGCGCCCTATGATAATTCGGCTGTATGCTGTGTTACGGTTCCCGAGGCCTCGCCATAGGGCCGGGTTCCGTTTGGAGTTATGCTGTGATATGGCCAGTGATACGATACGATCACTTATGTTTGTGTTCGGGGATGTACGGAGATTCGAAACCTTCTGGTGTTATGCTGTGTGTGGCGCCAGCGTCGGAGTGGCGACCACGTTCTTGAGCGTTTGCATGATTTCGTTTGCATTATGTATATGTATATGATTTGATACGAATTTTGACATACTGATTTGTACTCCCTTTGATATCCGGTTTGCTTTCAGTTTTGACTCATATTTCTGTACTCCGTGCTTTACATACTCAGTACAGATTTCGTACTGACCCCCTTTCTTCGGGGGCTGCGTTTCATGCCCGCAGGTACAGACATTGGTGATCCTCCACTGTAGGCTTCACTCTCTGCTATTTCGGAGTACTCCTTCTTGACTCGGAGTCCACTTTTAGTACAGACTTCCTTTGCTATGTATATATTCTGTACATTTGACTATTTGGGTACGGCGGGGCCCTGTCTCGCCATATGTCTTTGTTTTGAATTCGTAGAGGCCTGTAGTCATATATGTGGGGCGAGGGTCCTATATATGTTTGTTTGATTTTGTTTTTCTAGTCTTAAAGCGGTCCGTTTGTTATGATGGCCCTAAATGGCCCTTATGCTTATATTTGCACTTGTGACCGGCGATGTCTATTCCGCCGCTCCTTTCGGATTCGATATGATATTTTGATATGTGCGACCGCTTAAGACATATTTTGATATAAATTATGTTTGATATGACTTTTATGAAATTTTAAAATAAGTTTGGATTCGGTAAATGAATGTGCGATTTGGTCTGGGTACCCAGGTAGGGTGCCAGTCGCGGCCCACGAGGCTGGGTCGTGACATCATGCTATTCACGTTTTATGCCATATGAATCATGTTCCCATGTACACATGTTCCACGTTACGTCCTCCATGTACAATGCACCATGTCATGTCTGTTCTCTAAAGCAAAGTATCTCATGTGAATAGTACTAATAATTCCTTTTCTCTCAGTCCTCTATAATTCGCTCACGAGAATGAGCAAGAGGAGCTATGGTATTCAACCCATATGTTGTAACAATCATGTTTTCGACATTCAGATCCCATGTTACGATAGCCATTTTTACACGTATTTGTATCTCATGACAGTTTAGCACTCATGTATTCATGTCATCCAGTCTTCATGTATATGTCCCACGTCATGCGTCTCACGCCTAGGAAATCATGTCATGTCCGTGCCTATTTCCAGTAGTCATGTCATTCGTGCCTACAGAATTTGTTCCAAAACCCATGTATAGTAATCATGTAATCATTTAGCCAATATCAATGTGTTCAAGCCAGCTCAGTATTTATGTTAGCTACATTCAAGATTCAGTAATCATGTTATGTCACATCATGCCTATTAAAATACCATGTGAGTTCTGTGTTGGTACTTTAGTTAGCTGGCAAGCGTTTGAGAAATGTCGTTAGGGTCCGAATTATGAAGGAAGTCCTACCATAAATTTTGTAGATTTCAGAGTTAGTAGCGATTCTTAACCACTAGTCATAAATCGAGGACAAATGTTTCATGATTCTCAGTCATGTAGGTGCTACTCAGTTTCATGTTCCCCATGTACATGTTTCCATGTAATCACGTATTCAGTTCTTATGATCCATGACCATGTTCCCACGTAACCATGTCAAGCTCTTATGTTTTATGTCATGTTTCTTTCATGTTCACGTATTCAAGCCATGTCCAGCCATATTCTTAACCATGACCCATCATTCGAGGACGAATGATCCCAAGGGGGAGATATTGTAACACCTCATAGCTTCGGGCGAAGGTTTGACTCATGAGATGATAATATAACGGAACCAATATGAGGGTTATAGGAAGTTTTTTGGAAACTAATCAAGTCATAAGAATAGTCTTTGGACAAAGCAAAGTCAGAAGCCTTTCTACGGGGGATGTTTTCAAGTGAGTTTGTAGAAGGTCTTATTCCAACGACCATAACCCCTTAATTATTTTGGAATTTGGGAAACTTTCCTTGATGAAAGTTTTCGCCCTTTGAAATATCTTTCCAACGGTATATTATGGGTCTTGAAAAGAGCTATATACAAGAAGTTAGGGCTATTTTACTGAACATTGTGCAGAACCGACACATGTCGCATATGGGGGCGCGTGCGGGCGCGTGTGAGGGAACCGCGTCGTGGGCCGATCGTACAAAAACACCCTCTCTGAATATAGACCTGCAGGGGGTGGCGCGATGCACGTGCGTTGCGGACCCAACGAATAAATGGGTCGGGTTTCGGGTCAAAAGTCGGGTTTACGCGTTTTAAGTTATATTTAAGATTTGTGGTTTATTTCCCCAACACCCCATTCACGAAAAATCACCCTAAGTTCATAGAGAACAATTCCTAAACCTCAAGAAACTTCCAAGGTAAGTTTTATCATGATTCTAGGTTGAATTCAAGTCCCTAATCCCTTTCTAACTTGAGTAAACCCTTACGACTCAATTCTAATATATATACTCTAATAATCTAAGCAAGAAATCATTGTTCCTAAACTAGGGTTATCAAGAAAAACCCATCCCAAGGTTCAAGAATTCAAGACTTTGGAAATCTTCTTCAAAGCTCAAGTCTTTAATTCAAGTTTTGGACCGACTAAGGTATGTAGAGTTACTATCTACGTGTGGGAACATTATTGTTCTTCCCCACGCCTCATAATCCATAAATTATGATTCTTTACGAAAACTAGGGTTTTTATACCATGTTCATGATAACCCTAGGTCCATGTCCATGATTATATTATGTATTAATTGTTATAATTCCATCATTTAGTTCTTAATATTTCTTTATGATTATTAAGAATCTGTCTGTAATCTATGAAAAACCCATATATCTCATTCCATGGGTTCATGCATGCTAGTTTATGATATATTATCCTATTTTCAAGAAAATAATATACATGTTTTACAAGTTCATGCAAGCAAGCTATAATTTATGATATCCATGTACAAGCAAATTATATTCATGAAAACCATGGGCAGCAAGTGCCACTTATTTTACATGTTCCTGATTTTGGTAGTTGCTTTAATTACCGAGGAAGGCTTCAGATAGCCTAAAACTACGTAGCCACCGTAGGATGAGGATCTCTCCACCCTTGTCCCGGGCGATCTCTCATAATGACTGGATCCTTTGATATTTTATTAAATCTCATGTTCCCTGGCAAGGACAGAGTGTTCTTCTGGCGGGACGCAAGCACCAGACCATGGATCGGTTATAAGTTATTGCTGTCCCTACTTATGATATTTTTACCATTTTATATATATATATATATATATATATATATATATATATATATATATATATATATTCATGTTCATGACCAGGTTTCAGTTCCTATCATTATTAGGACAGATTTGCTCATTAGGACATTGCTCGTATCAGCTTTTGGTGAGCCCCATCTCATTCGGGGTTGTGTCTTTACTTCTATTTATGTTAGTTATGCATCTAAGGCATGGTGGGGGCCTTGTCCTAGTAAGTATGTTTTCCAGTCAGACTTATGATAGAGGTTTCATAGACTAGACAAGTTAGTTATGTTATGTCAGACATTCGGAGTGGTATAGCCATTTTGGTTCATTCATGTTATTTCCACACTCATGTTTAAACAAGTATTTTTATTAAGTATTATGACTTACTACGTTTTATAAAGGCTCATCATGCATTCACGTTATATTCCGCTCATGTTATGCCTTATGATGATTCAGCAAGCCATGTGGTTCGCTCGGTCACATGCAGTAAGGCACCGAGTGCCGTGTTTTGCCCAGGCCATGGTTCGAGGCGTGACAAGTGTACACAAGGAAAAGCATCAATGGAACCATACTTAGAATCATTAACTTCATGGGCATCATATCTCACTTTAGGATTCTTTAGAATTAAACTCATCGTCATCATCCATTATCATACTCGTGTCTTATCTCTTTTCTCTATCTTACGCATGTGTAGCTCCTTATAGTCTTAGACCCATAATTTCCGTTATGTAGGAAGATCATGGAAAAATGGGAAGATTCATGCCATAGGAATCATGCCATAGAAGGAAAGGGTTAGCCTTACATACCTCTTTCGTTTAGCTATTCTATCATTTGATTGTTGTCCTTCGATGCTCGCGTTTCTACCTTCAAGAAAGTTCGTATTGACATTAGCTAATCGATTATAAGAACGTGCTTACTAAAGCTAGAGAAAATTGGGCAGCATTTCCTTTATTTATACAACTTTCTTCATATTACATCTCAACTCCCAAACATCTATAATTAGATTCACAACATCATAAGCAACAATCTTCATACACCTACATTACCCATATTTCCTAATTTCACTTCAATTCATCCATAATCATGGTCATAGTACACTAGTACGTTTTCTCACATATAATACCTATCCCATATCCTAAATGTAACTTAGAGCATACTTACAATCACAACATATCAATATTCATGACTCATTCCAAACTACTACTCAAAATCTCATTTTCGCATCTTTGTGACCCAGTTTCTATCTCATTTCATAATCTAAGTCTTTCAACCTCTCATTACCTTAAACAACATGGAAAGACCATAAAACTTACCGTAGATAGTGTAGGAATAAGCCTTGAGCGGAAATACTCCTCTTACACCAAAACTCTACTTCACTTCCATTGGAATTTCTTGGCATAGATGAACTTCAATGAGTTTCTCACACTTGATTTTCTTGGTTTGATGAAGTTGATCATGAATTTCTCTTGGGTTCTTGTAGATGAATAGTGTGGAAGGTTCTAGAGAGTTCTTGAGTCGTGGAGAAGAAATGAGAAGATGGGAAATTAAAATAATGAACCTGGGTCCTCTTATTTAAAACATAAAATTTGACTCGTCGGGAAAATATACAGACATTTATACGGTCCGTATAAGTGACTGTGAAATCACCCCATCAACATCAAGCTTCTGTGACCATTATACGGCACATTGTACGGTCCGTATAAGTGATCGTATAATCCCATCAGTGAGGGACCTTCACTGTGACGATTTTGCGGACCATTATACGTAACGTATAATATTATACGGACCGTATAATTGGTCGTATAATCTATCTCTTCTCCGATTTTGTTCTCGTCACTTCGTTTGATCTCCAATCCTTATAGAACCTTCTTGATACTTGTTTAACACCTCATTAACGATCTAAGGGACGTTATAATTCTTCTCCAAGACACTATTAAATCATCATTAACTTATTACTCATAAATCCTTTCCGATACACATTGTATTCCTTGCCCTCTCTTGGCAATCTTTCTCCTCTTACTCCGAATGTCTTCGAAAATCTCAATTAGGGTCATCAACTGTCATTTCTCACTTATTGTGATACCGTATACTTCGTGTCTTTCGTTAGTTTATTCATTGTGCATCAACGGGGAATTTTCCGGGGTGTAACACTTATATAGGTGGGTAAAGTCGGTGATAACCGACTCAATTGGAATTTCCATGGCCATCGCGAACGCGAGGCCATCTGGCGAACGCGAAGGGAAATTCTGTCCAGTTCGCCCAATTTTTCACCTTCAACCCATTTAACCTCCAATAGGTGTTACTTCAGCAGGATGCGATGCCTGCACAGATTTGGCAAACAATAGCTTCGCAATTGGTTCTAAGTAGGTCTGTTGTGCTGGTTTCTTTGGCTTGTTTGGTCAGTTCTGAAATGCTTGACATGATTCCATTGCTTGATTAACTTGATTGTTGGTTATTGTATGTGCTAAGTGGTGCAAATGGATCGAAATGTGAATGAAAATGTCGCACAAGGTCAGGAAGTGGTCGGAGGGCATGCGGAGGAGTATGACACCACCATATTCATGTCCCGAGATTGCTAGTGCAACTATTACTCTAATTTGCTGCCTAAGAAACTTATACCCGAAAAGGGCATTGATTTGGAGAAAGTACCCGAGCGCCTACTGGGTTTTATGGCCTTGAGGCCACAGGTTGGACATGTTTTGCCGCCACTTCGTGCAAGGCTAATGAGGAATGGGTAAGGGAATTCTACACAAATCTGAAGCGCGTGAAGTTTGAGAATCTGGAGATCATTATCGGAGGCAAGGTAGTGAGGTTTGGCGCCGAAGAAATAAATGTTTTTTACAACTTGACCGATCATCCAGTATAGCCAATACATGAAAAGCATACTTGTGATAATGGGGATTGGCTAGTGTCAAAATTGAATCCAGCAGGCAAAGAGGTTCGCTGGGGTAATCGGAAGAAGGGGATTAAGTCCACAGATTTTACCGCCGAAGCGAAGATGTGGCATTATATCATTGCCGGCAGGATATCCCTTTCGGGGAACACTTCGGATTGCACGTACATCGTGCTTTGATTATTTCTTGCCTACTAGATGGAATTCCAGTGAATGTTGGGTATTACATCGTTCAGGAGCTCAAAGAATATCTGTAGAAGAATAGCCTGAGCTTGATGTTTCCCTGCTTGATTACAGAGTTGTGCAAGAATGCTAGGGTTGAGGAGCGTCCTACTGATAATTAGGTAGAGGCAGATAGGGCATTGCACCCATTGAGAGTCACAGGAGTGGGTAGCGTTGTGCAAAGCAAGAAGAGAAAGATCGAGACAAACACAGGTGATGATTCCCCTTCACAGTTAGAGAGACCCTTTGGGGCACTAGATTCACAGTTGCAGTCTATCCGGGAGCTAATGTCCAAGCTCCCCAATGGGCCCTCAGATACCAGTCCCAGTTAGTTTACTCAGATTGAGATGTAGAAGTACCTGGATGCTCTAAAGGAGCAGACGGATTCATATAAGAAGCATGCAGAGTCTGTCAGTATGCTAGAGTCAGCCTATGGCGTCATGGCCAAAGCACAAGTTAACCTTTGTCCGGACTATGATTGTCACGACCCAAGCCGATTAGTCATGACGAGTGCCTGGCCTCTAATGACCAGACACCCATATACCTTCTTAACTATCACATAACAACAAGGTGGCCCAAATCTGATTCATATCCAACTATATATATATATGCAAAATACCAAAATAACAGTGCAAGCTGACTAGGCTGCTATATAGATACTATACATAAAAGAATGAGAGTCGACAAGGATACATCATGTACCAACTACATACCACTATCTACAGGCCTTCAATGGAATAGAAAGCCATAGAAAGGACGGGACAGGGCCCCGCCATACCCATATACATGTATATACATCTCAAAATAGCATACCAAAATGGACCGCAGCTCCGGATCAAGTGGAGCGCACCAACTACAGCTGAGGGGAAGTCCTACTGATCTGGATCGTCTCTATATCTATCGGTACCTGCGGGCATGAACGCAGCCCCTCCGAACAATAGGGGAGTCAGTACGGATAATGTACTAAGTATGCAAGGCATAAGAGTAACATATATAAATAAGAGTTATGAAAAGAATCTGAAACTCATAACAAACTGACTATTTGAATGCATATGTATAACTGAAGTTACCCATGCTGTATATGATATGTATTCTCTCTGTAAATATAACTGATAGTGTTATGGAACGTACAACTTGATTCATGTATCGTTAAGCAGCCCGCATTAGCGGTAACATGTCCGGCCATCAAGTCACAGTGTAACCACAAGCAGCCCGCAGTAGCGGTGACATGTCCGGTCATCCAGGCACGGTGTAATCATAAGCAGCCCGTAGTAGCGGTGACATGTCCGGCCATCCATGCACGGTAGAATCGTATTCAGCCTGCCTTCGCGGTGACATGTCCAGCTATCTACGCACGGTGGAATCGTCATCCTCACATACTTATCATAAAGCATGAATTAGAATTCAAAGATAATCTATAACCATATCGGGGTGACGTAAGGTCGAGAACCCCCGATTCTATTATGGAGTAATCGTAATCATCATACCTCACCTTGAAAGAACTAACATTATAAGGTGGGTTTAGCAACAATAAATAACATCAAGCAGTCGTGCAAGGATCATTAGCTTCGTAAAATGTCATATCGTATTCATGGCATGAATATCGTGAGAATATCGTATCATAGGCTTTAAATCTCTAGACTTAGGTTCATCATTACCTTTGTCGTATTCATAACATATCTCTTATTCTTTTTATCTCATAAGAGGCTCTATATAACATTGACTCATATTTTCCGGAATGTAAGAAAGACATGGAGAATAAGGAAAATAATATCATAAGAATCATGCCTTAGAAATGAAGGGACTAGCCTTACATGCCTTGGAGTCTACCTAATTTCCGATGCGTACTTCCAAGCTTGTAACACTACAACCAAGATAACATGAATTACAATTAGGCCATATACGTCCCTTACTACCCATTCCAAGTACGAATGAAACTTAACGAAATTCGGACAGCATTTCCCCTATGATTCTTACTCCTATCCAACTCCCAAATGGTGCACAATACCCAAAACATCATCAACAACAACAGCAACAATATACAACAACATAAACAAGTAGAAATCTCTCCAAAATTCCGATCGAAAGAGTCTTCAAGGCAATCACATCTACAAGCTAGTTTAGGTCCTTCATATCATGATTTCCTTTACTTTTAAACTAAGGAATTCCTTCACAAAAAACTTATGTCAATACTTTCATATCACAGCATAATCAAATCCATGCTAAACCATCTCCCAAAACAGCCCCAAATCTTAGTTTGATTCAAATAACTCACCGTTTCCATAACTATATTTCCTTTACTTTAAATCACTAAAACTCTTGGTAATCAACTTAATAGAAAAGATAGGAATAGTATACATACCTTAAAGGGGCTGAAATTCCAAGAACCAAACTCCAAGTCCAACTCCTAAACTCAACAACTTCAAATAGAACCCCTAGGAGCAACTTCCCTTTCACTAGCTCGGGTTTTCAGGGCTCGGATCTTACTTGGATGATAAAGAGAGGCTTGGAGAGGATAGATGAATATTAGAGAGTGTTTAGGGTATGTTGGTGTGGGATGGAATGAAAAAAATCACGAAATGGGTGCATAAATACATCAGCTACACCGCCTGAAATTTGACCGGTCGTCAATGCGCATCGACGGATCGTCGACACTTCGACGGCCCATAACTCCCAGCGTCGATATGAGAATTCAGATCTGTCAGTTGCGTGGGAAAGTAGACTCTCTGAACTTATGAATGAATCGGGTATGCGTTCCGTAACTCCTTGTATTCTAGGATATATGGCCCTCACAAGATTACCCAAAACTTTTGTCCGAAATTCTGTCAAATTTTCCCAAAGTTACAACAAACTTAATTTCTTCAATCCGCTTAACATCCAACCTTCCTGATACTTACTAAACGTAATACCAAGCTCTCATGTATGAAGAATGAGCATGAATAATTCCTTAGGACCTTGACAACAACCTCGCCTTTTAAGTCTTCGACAACTAACTCACGGCGAAACTTTACATATAAAAGTACGGGGTGTAACATCCTTCCCCCCTTTAGAAAATTCGTCCTTGAATGTCAAACTAGTCTTGCATTCTCAATACTTCCTCGAGCATTCTCTTATTGAATCATGCCCTATGCATACCTTCTTCTCAACGGGTCATATCTAATCGCACCATCATTCTCCTTACTTGACATATCTTCATTGCTTCCCTTCTCATTTTTCCTTTCACACGTACTCGTATCATTTCCTTGACTTATTTTTACTTACACTTTACATTGAACTTGCTAATATCACATGCCTCCTTACCTTACTCTCGAGCTGCAAACGAGACACCAAACGATCTTTATTTTCCCTTTTTCTTTCCTAGCTGGACCATGTAATACCTGGGAGCCCCAAGTCGAAGAGTGTACCTTTGAGTATTTAAAGGTCCACTTTATCACTCTTTATTTATCCTTATGTCACGACCCGACTAGGGGGTCGCGACGAGCACCCGGTGCTATCCCACCCAGGCACCCCTTAGCTTACACTTAGACTTGCATCTAGGTGAGCCACATCATTAATCATACATTTCTAAGCATCGACCATACTAGTCCCATTGGATGACAACATCTTCAATCATTATAGGCATCTATGCCACAACAATGTACATGGGCCGACGAGGCCAACAAAATGATATACAAAATATAGGCCAACAAGGCCAGACATATCTAACCATATACACGTGACTACGAGCCTCGAAGAAGAGTAAAACATATCACATGAGTGGGACAGGACCCCGCTATGCCCATAATTATATACACAAAAGAATAAGTACCCAAAAGTTAAGGCTCCAAAGGAAATGGAGCTCCGCTATGTAATCTCTGAATAAGCAGCTATGGATCAAGTCTGTCTCCCTGTGCACCTGCGGGCATGACGCAGCGTCCACAAACAAAAGGACGTCAGTACGAAGAATGTACTGAGTATGTAAAGCATGATCAACGTCAATATAGAAGCATCATCGACAATATATGAAGTGGCATAGGAAGGAAGACAATAATATCATCATCAGGGCACTTACCTGCCTTCCATAGGAACTTTCCATTTCTCATGCGTATTTCATAATAGTGCTCGTATTCGTATACATGCCCCTATTCGCATTCATATACATAGTTTTTTCACATTCATATTCATATTATATACATAGCCATACCCTTATATACATACATAGCGTACCCGACCATAAGGTTCGGTGTTTCATACATACTTGGCCAACCAAGACTCAATGTTATATCTACCTGGCCCTACCAAGGCTTCAGGGTTATCCGTATCATCTGCAGATGTGTGCGCGCATTACGTAATCATATACATACATATATACATCCATATACATATATTCTACCCGGCATTATAAGCTCGAGGTTCATTATAGCCCTATATAGGCACACATACGTATAATAGCCCATAGGCACCTTTAGCATCATCATTATTATCGTCATCATTACTATCCTCTTCATTATCGTTACATCTAGATCATGGGCCTACTCGTCATACGAGGAGCGTAGTGCAATCTGTCACGACCCAACCCCGTAGGCCGTGACTAGTGCCCGATCTGGGCACCCGAACCCATCTATCAAATATTATCTCCAATTCTATCAACTCATTCTAGTATATGGCGGAAGCCGACAAGACTTTATTTCAAATTTAGGTAATTTCCAGAAAATTTCGGCAGAGTTTCCTTTGTTTTACGGACTATCCAATATACCCTGCACGCAGAAAATACCAACAAAAGCCACACAGGGCTAACCAAGCAATATATAAACATATGCGGACCGGCCGCCTCGGCGTATAGGATCGCCCAAACAACATATGCGGACCGGCCGCCTCGGCGTATGGGATCGCCCAAACGACATGTACATACATCCATACAGAAAGACCCTAACCCACAAACATGTCCACAGACCTCTAAACAGACCGACATAATCATATGACGGGACAGGGCCCCGCCGTACCCATGAACGAATATATACAAATGCACTAATAAATATATATACCAAAAGTATAAGCTCCGGAAATAGAGGAGCACTCCGAATAGCAGAAAGGGTGTCCTAAACAGGTGGATCACCAGGCTGTGCGTCTGTACCTGCGGGCATGAAACGCAGCCCCCGGAGAAGGGGGTCAGTACGAAATATGTACTGAGTATGCAAAGCAGAAGGTACAGAAATAAATCTGAATAATAATCGAATCAGATATATAGAAAATAATACATATCAAAATGTTTATTTCCAAAGTATAAATTATGCATAGGGCACTGGAAAATGTGGTCGCCCGCCTGTCGATGGCGCCACAACACAGCATAACACCAGAAAGTTTCAAATCTCCGAATCCCCGTCACACATCACAACACAGCATAACGCCAAACATAAGTGGAACCCGGCCCTCGAGCGAGGAGCACGGTGAACCATAAACACAGCATAACACCGGAATGTATCAAAAAGCGCACGACAACAGAACCGGCCCGGGAACCGGCGAACGATATCATAGTAGGCACGAGCGGAGTAGTGAGGAATAATATGCATAAAATCATTATTATAAATCCGAAGGATAAGTAAAATAGTCATATTCGAAATCGGAATAATAATTATCACTTTTTGATTCAAAGTTGTCGAATTTACATAAAGGGCGTCGCGGGACCCACGGACGAGTATAGACCCGAACTGAGCCCGCCTATGAAAAACATACCCATTATACATCAAGCAAACTCCTATAAAAATTATTGGAGCGATCCGAACCTCTATGCGAAAAATATGGCATTCAGAGATTACAAAATTCCTTAAAGTGAACATTTTCTATGCGAATTTCGGAAAGCGATTACTTCAAATACATCATGGTTCATATTTCATAAAAGCATACATAAGAGTGCCAAAGAATATATATATGGATCATAACATGCTCGGATCTCGAATTTGGAATTCCCTTAAAGCTCTAATCTAGCCTATGTGAAACTAAGGCATGCCAAAAGAAGGAAGGTTGCTTTACATACCTCAAATGCTCTCCAATATGATCCAACTCAAGCTAAGTCCAAACTATGATTCGGGCTGCCCACGATCTAAAAATAAGCCATAAAATGCCAAACATTAGCTAAAAGACTCTTTGGGCATTAAATTGTTCTTCACCTTACAATGATCATAATCAACTAACTAGGCATTAATTCATAATTTCAATCACAACACAACAACACCCATTTACACGGCTCAAGCTCCACATACACAACTCACCTCCAACATTTCATATTTCATGATTTTCCTCCATTATAACATACTACAACATGGATATAACCTTCATAACGCAAAAACAAAATCAAATCTTACCTTTTCTTCTTCAACTTTACAATAGCCTAGGGTTTGCAATTGGATACAATGAATGGTTAGATGACCCAAACAACTCTTCCACGCTACTTAGGGACTTCAATATAGTGGGTTAGCACCAAGAAATTAATTTTTGAAGGCAAAGAAATGGGGGTTGGTTTTCTTGCTCCTAGCCGTGAGCTCCCCCTTGGTTCTTCCACTTTTTTTTTTTTTTTTGCTAAGTATAGAATGGTGAGGAGATGACTTAAGGTCATCTTTTTAAGTCCCCATAATATCTCTTATGGTTTGTGGATAATTTTTATCTTCCAATTTTTATCACTTTTGGTCCCAAATTTTCCTAATTGTTCCATACCAATAAATTCATGCACCACATATATCTCAAAATAAAATCGAAGGTCAAGAATCCCGACTTTGTATCCCGAAATAATTTTTTTGTCCTTAACTTATCATAATTAAATCCGGATTATTCCACTGTACAAAAATACGGGTTCTAACATCCTCCCCCCCTTTAGAACATTCGTCCTCGAATGTCAGATTAACCTTACCGGTCATACAACAATTTGGGGAAGTTTCCTTACTAACTATCACAACAATACAATCATTGATCAACGATTCATTTATCAAAAAACATAGTCAAATAGAGAATTGGATTACCTGTAGGCTCTGAAAATAAATGAGGATACTTCTTCTTCATATGCTCCTCAGCTTCCCAGGTCATTTCCTCTCGGTTATTGTTCCGCCACAACACTTTAACAGAAGCCATATCTTTGTTCCGCAACCTTTTTACCTGACGATCCAATATGGCTATAGGCTGCTCCTCATAAGATAGCTCCTCTGTGACCTGAATGTCATCTACAGGAAAGACTCTGGAAGGGTCACCAATACACTTACGAAGCATAGAAACATGAAATACCGGGTGTACCGCTCCCAAGTCAGCTGGCAAATCCAATTCGTAGGCCACCTTGCCTATTTTGCGAATAATCAGATAGGGCCCAATATATCTCGGACTGAGCTTTCCTTTCTTGCCAAATCGCATAACACCTTTCATCGGTGACACTTTCAGGAACACCCAATCGCCAATCTGAAACTCTAACGGTCGACGTCGCTTATCGGCATAAGATTTCTGTCGGCTCTGGGCTGCCAACAATCTTTCTCGAATAAGTTTCACCTTATCCACGGCCTGCTAGACCACATCTGGGCCAATCAACTCAGTCTCCCCAACATCAAACCAACCGATCGGTGATCTACACTTCCTGCCATACAAAGCCTCATATGGTGCCATCTGAATACTGGAGTGGTAGCTGTTATTATACGCAAACTCAACAAGCGGTAAATGGTCGTCCTAGCTACCCCTGAAATCAATAACACAGGCACGCAACATATCTTCCAATGTCTGAATAGTGCGCTCGGCCTGTCCGTCGGACTGGGGATGGAAGGCTGTACTCAGGCTCACCTGGGTCCCCAATCCCTCCTGAAACGATCTCCAGAACTTAGCTGTAAACTGGGCACCTCTATCTGAAATAACAGACACAGGAACTCCATGAAGTCGTACAATCTCCCTGACATAAAGCCTGACATAATCCTCAGCTGAATAGGTGGTCCGAACCGAAAGAAAATGGGCTGATTTCGTCAGCCGATCAACAATAACCCAAATAGAATCATACCTCCGTGGAGTGCGAGGTAGACCTGTAATAAAGTCCATATTAATGATCTCCCACTTCCACGTCGGTATCTCCATCTCCTGCAATAGCCCACCGGGCTTCTGGTGCTCAATCTTAACCTGCTGGCAATTTGGACACTGAGCAACGAACTCTGCTATATCTCTTTTCATACTGTCCCACCAATATAGGCATCTGATATCATGGTACATCTTCGTCGACCCTGGGTGAACAGAATATCGGGCGTAATGTGCCTCGCCCATAACCTGTCGCCGCAACCCTGCAACGTCAGGTACACACAATCTGCCTCTGTGAAATAACACTCCATTAGGTGACATCTCAAACGGAGTCTTCTCCTGTGCCAGCGCTGCGTCTCTGTACTGTGCCAGAATAGGATCCTCATACTGATGCCGCTTAATATCTTCTGTAATAGAGGACTCAGCAATACCTCTAACAGAAACCCCAACATCTCCAGAATCAGCCAAGCGAACTCCAAGACTAGCCAACTGATGAATATCGCGAACCATTTCTTTACTCTCTGATGGCACGTCTGCTAGGCTGCCCATAGACTTGTGGCTGAGTGCATCCGCCACAACATTAGCTTTCCCAGGATGGTAGAGAATGTCAACATCATAATCTTTCGGCAACTCTAACCACCTCCGCTGCCGCAAGTTCAGCTCCTTTTGCCTAAAGATGTACTGAAGGCTCTTATGATCTGTATAAATGTCAACGTGAACCCCATATAAATAATGTCTCCACATCTTCAAAGTATGAATGACCGCGGCCAGCTCCAAATCGTGAGTAGGATAATTCTTTTCATGTTTTCTGAGCTGCCGGGAAGCATAAGCTATCACCCTGCCGTGCTGCATCAACACACATCCCAAACCAATACCAGAGGCATCACAATAAATCACATACCCATCTGGACCCTCCGGAACAGTCAGGACTGGAGCCGTAGTTAACTTCTCTTTCAGCAACTGGAAGCTACGCTCGCAAGCATCTGACCACTGAAACTTAGCTCCCTTCTGAGTCAGCCTTGTCAAAGGCGCTGAAATGGAAGCAAACTTCTCTACGAATCTCCGATAATAACCAGCCAATCCCAGAAAGCTACGCACCTCTGTCGGCGTCGTAGGTCTAGGCCAATTCTTTACGGCCTCGATCTTCTGGGTATCCACTCGGACGCCATCAGCCCCAATAATATGTCCCAGAAATGCCACTGAAGATAACCAGAATTCACACTTAGAAAATTTAGCATATAATTCCTGGTGCCGAAGTGTGCCAAGTACCGTCCTCAAATGGTCCGCATGCTCTGCCTCTGACCGAGAATAAACCAGAATATCATCGATAAATACGATCACAAACATATCCAAGAACGGTCTGAATACCCGATTCATCAGGTCCATAAATACTGCTGGGGCATTTGTCAGCCCAAAAGACATAACTCTGAACTCATAGTGCCCATATCGGGTCCTGAATGCTGTCTTGGGAATATCAGCCTCTCGTACCCATACCTGATGGTAACCCGATCGCAGGTCTATCTTCGAGAAGTACCTGGCACCCTGCAGCTGATCAAACAAATCATCAATCCTGGGGAGGGGATATTTATTCTTGATGGTTACCTTATTCAACTGCCGATAATCAATGCACATCCGCAGCGAGCCGTCTTTCTTCCTCACAAAAATACCGGAGCTCCCAGGGTGACGCACTAGGCCGAATGAAACCCTTCTCCAATAAATCTCTCAGCTGCTCTTTCAATTCTTTCAATTCTGCAGGTGCCATTCTGTACGGAGGAATAGAGATAGGCTGAGTGTCTGGCAACAGATCAATAGCAAACTCTATCTCCCGTTCGGGAGGAAGACCCGGAAGCTCATCTGGGAATGCATCTACAAATTCATTAACCACTGGGACTGACTGAAGAGTCGGTGCCTCTGCCTCTAAATCATGAACACGGACCAGATGATAAATATACCCCTTTCTGATCATTTTCTCAGCCTTGAGGTATGAAATAAACTTACCCCTCGGCGATACTGTATTACCTGCCCACTCTATAACTGGCTCCCCTGGGAATTGGAATCGGACTATCTTCTTTTGACAATCAACATTAGCATAGCAAGAAGCTAGCCAATCCATACCCATAATCACGTCAAACTCGATCATATCTAACTCTACCAAATCCGCCTTAGTGCAGCGGCCACAGATAATCACGGAACAATCTCTATAAATCTGACTGGCTATAACAGAATCCCCTACTGGTGTAGCTACCTCAAAAGGCTCTATCGGTTCGGATTCTATCCCAATTTTATCAGCAACAAGTGGAGATATAAATGATAATGTAGAACCAGGATCAATCAATGCATACACATCACGAGAGAAAACCAGTAATATACCTGTGACGACATTAGGCGAAGCCTCCTGGTCCTGTCTGCTGGCTAAGGCATAAATGCGGTTCGAAGGACCGCTAGAACCCGAAGCTCCGCCACGACCCCTGCCGCGGCCTGCTGGTGCTGGAGTACCTCGCCCCGCAGGGCGCATCGCCACCGAGGTTGAAGATGAACCACCGGCTGACCCGGTAGACTGAGCTGAACTGCCTGTACCACCTCTAGCCGGACAGTCTCTCATATGATGGCCCTGACGGCCGCACACAAAGCATGCACCCGTAGCTCGGAAACACTCTCCCGGGTGCTGTCTCCCACAATAGGAACACAAAGGTCTGGGTGGCCTCATCTGACTGCTGGAACCTCTGTCTAACTGTGAACCTGAAGCCCTAGAGCTCGGGCCTGCCCCTGAATATCCGGCACCCTCAGATCTCCTGCCGGTAAACTGTGGGGGTGTACCCCGGCCTGACGGAGGAGGATGTCAGCCTGACTGCTGCTGCTGAGGCTGTCCGCCTCGAGAATCTCCAGAATAACCTGCGAATCTGGCCCTCTTGGGCGGCCTCCTGTCCCGATCTCTGCTAGAATAATCAGCTCTATGTCGGTCCTCCATACCCAAGGCATAAGCCTGTAGTCGGGCAATATCCATGTCTGCCTGCAATGCCACCGCCATACAGCCATCAATCAAATAGCGGTCTAACCCCATCACGTATCTGTGCATCCGATCGGCCATATCTGCTACTATGGCAGGTGCATACCGGGCCAAAGAATCAAACTCCATATTATACTCACGAACGCTCCGACCCCTCTGCTGCAGATGCAAAAATCGGTCAACCCGCGCCCGCCGTAACTCTGGGGGAAAAAAGTGGTGAGTGAAAGCAGTCACGAACTCGTCCCAAGTAGCTGGGGTAGCACCCTCACCCCTGGATAGCTCCCAGGACTCATACCAGTGAGCAACAACATCCCGTAGTCTATGCGAAGCCAACTCAACAGACTCAGTCTCTGAAGCCCTGACCAAATCTAACAAGCGCCGCATCCCCCGAATAAAGTCATGGGGGTCCTCGTCGGGCTTAGACCCGTAAAACTCTAGAGGGCCACATAATAGAAACTCTCGAACCCTCAGGCTGTCACGCCTATCGTCATCATCATCATCTCTCCGCCCGCGTCTGCGAGCCTGTCCCGCTACCAGAGTGGTCAATAACTGCACAACCTCTCTCAGTGTCCTGTCCTCCACCCCTGGCTGAGGAGCTGGAGGCGCGGGAGCTGAAGCCCCTGGAGCTAATGGTGAAGCTGCTCCAGACTCCTCTGACGATGAAGACGTAGCAGAGTCGGCTGCCGGGACGTAATATCACGCATCATCTGAGCAAGGGTCCGAGTACCCTTCTGAGCCCGGCTGGTCTCTCCTACTACGCCCTTTTTCTTCTGGGCGGCCGTCGCCTTTTTCGGAGGCATCACTGAAAGAAAAACAACAACAGATCAAAACAGAATCATCCTAATAGCACAGTTCTATCGCACGATCTAAGATCAGAAGAAAAGACAACATCCTAAATGTCCTGTAGCCTCCTGTTTATAGATGTGGTGCACAACACACCGATAAACAAGACTCTACTAGACACGATCTGTGGACACTCCGAGGACAAACCGCTCTGATACCACTTTTGTCACGACCCAACCCCGTAGGCCGTGACTAGTGCCCGATCTGGGCACCCGAACCCATCTATCAAATATTATCTCCAATTCTATCAACTCATTCTAGTATATGGCGGAAGCCGACAAGACTTTATTTCAAATTTAGGTAATTTCCAGAAAATTTCGGCAGAGTTTCCTTTGTTTTACGGACTATCCAATATACCCTGCACGCAGAAAATACCAACAAAAGCCACACAGGGCTAACCAAGCAATATATAAACATATGCGGACCGGCCGCCTCGGCGTATAGGATCGCCCAAACAACATATGCGGATCGGCCGCCTCGGCGTATGGGATCGCCCAAACGACATGTACATACATCCATACAGAAAGACCCTAACCCACAAACATGTCCACAGACCTCTAAACAGACCGACATAATCATATGACGGGACAGGGCCCCGCCGTACCCATGAACGAATATATACAAATGCACTAATAAATATATATACCAAAAGTATAAGCTCCGGAAATAGAGGAGCACTCCGAATAGCAGAAAGGGTGTCCTAAACAGGTGGATCACCAGGCTGTGCGTCTGTACCTGCGGGCATGAAACGCAGCCCCCGGAGAAGGGGGTCAGTACGAAATATGTACTGAGTATGCAAAGCAGAAGGTACATAAATAAATCTGAATAATAATCGAATCAGATATATAGAAAATAATACATATCAAAATGTTTATTTCCAAAGTATAAATTATGCATAGGGCACTGGAAAATGTGGTCGCCCGCCTGTCGATGGCGCCACAACACAGCATAACACCAGAAAGTTTCAAATCTCCGAATCCCCGTCACACATCACAACACAGCATAACGCCAAACACAGCATAACGCCAAACATAAGTGGAACCCGGCCCTCGAGCGAGGAGCACGGTGAACCATAAACACAGCATAACACCGGAATGTATCAAAAAGCGCACGACAACAGAACCGGCCCGGGAACCGGCGAACGATATCATAGTAGGCACGAGCGGAGTAGTGAGGAATAATATGCATAAAATCATTATTATAAATCCGAAGGATAAGTAAAATAGTCATATTCGAAATCGGAATAATAATTATCACTTTTTGATTCAAAGTTGTCGAATTTACATAAAGGGCGTCGCGGGACCCACGGACGAGTATAGACCCGAACTGAGCCCGCCTATGAAAAACATACCCATTATACATCAAGCAAACTCCTATAAAAATTATTGGAGCGATCCGAACCTCTATGCGAAAAATATGGCATTCAGAGATTACAAAATTCCTTAAAGTGAACATTTTCTATGCGAATTTCGGAAAGCGATTACTTCAAATACATCATGGTTCATATTTCATAAAAGCATACATAAGAGTGCCAAAGAATATATATATGGATCATAACATGCTCGGATCTCGAATTTGGAATTCCCTTAAAGCTCTAATCTAGCCTATGTGAAACTAAGGCATGCCAAAAGAAGGAAGGTTGCTTTACATACCTCAAATGCTCTCCAATATGATCCAACTCAAGCTAAGTCCAAACTATGATTCGGGCTGCCCACGATCTAAAAATAAGCCATAAAATGCCAAACATTAGCTAAAAGACTCTTTGGGCATTAAATTGTTCTTCACCTTACAATGATCATAATCAACTAACTAGGCATTAATTCATAATTTCAATCACAACACAACAACACCCATTTACACGGCTCAAGCTCCACATACACAACTCACCTCCAACATTTCATATTTCATGATTTTCCTCCATTATAACATACTACAACATGGATATAACCTTCATAACGCAAAAACAAAATCAAATCTTACCTTTTCTTCTTCAACTTTACAATAGCCTAGGGTTTGCAATTGGATACAATGAATGGTTAGATGACCCAAACAACTCTTCCACGCTACTTAGGGACTTCAATATAGTGGGTTAGCACCAAGAAATTAATTTTTGAAGGCAAAGAAATGGGGGTTGGTTTTCTTGCTCCTAGCCGTAAGCTCCCCCTTGGTTCTTCCACTTTTTTTTTTTTTTTTGCTAAGTATAGAATGGTGAGGAGATGACTTAAGGTCATCTTTTTAAGTCCCCATAATATCTCTTATGGTTTGTGGATAATTTTTATCTTCCAATTTTTATCACTTTTGGTCCCAAATTTTCCTAATTGTTCCATACCAATAAATTCATGCACCACATATATCTCAAAATAAAATCGAAGGTCAAGAATCCCGACTTTGTATCCCGAAATAATTTTTTTGTCCTTAACTTATCATAATTAAATCCGGATTATTCCACTGTACAAAAATACGGGTTCTAACATCCTCCCCCCCTTTAGAACATTCGTCCTCGAATGTCAGATTAACCTTACCGGTCATACAACAATTTGGGGAAGTTTCCTTACTAACTATCACAACAATACAATCATTGATCAACGATTCATTTATCAAAAAACATAGTCAAATAGAGAATTGGATTACCTGTAGGCTCTGAAAATAAATGAGGATACTTCTTCTTCATATGCTCCTCAGCTTCCCAGGTCATTTCCTCTCGGTTATTGTTCCGCCACAACACTTTAACAGAAGCCATATCTTTGTTCCGCAACCTTTTTACCTGACGATCCAATATGGCTATAGGCTGCTCCTCATAAGATAGCTCCTCTGTGACCTGAATGTCATCTATAGGAAAGACTCTGGAAGGGTCACCAATACACTTACGAAGCATAGAAACATGAAATACCGGGTGTACCGCTCCCAAGTCAGCTGGCAAATCCAATTCGTAGGCCACCTTGCCTATTTTGCGAATAATCAGATAGGGCCCAATATATCTCGGACTGAGCTTTCCTTTCTTGCCAAATCGCATAACACCTTTCATCGGTGACACTTTCAGGAACACCCAATCGCCAATCTGAAACTCTAACGGTCGACGTCGCTTATCGGCATAAGATTTCTGTCGGCTCTGGGCTGCCAACAATCTTTCTCGAATAAGTTTCACCTTATCCACGGCCTGCTAGACCACATCTGGGCCAATCAACTCAGTCTCCCCAACATCAAACCAACCGATCGGTGATCTACACTTCCTGCCATACAAAGCCTCATATGGTGCCATCTGAATACTGGAGTGGTAGCTGTTATTATACGCAAACTCAACAAGCGGTAAATGGTCGTCCTAGCTACCCCTGAAATCAATAACACAGGCACGCAACATATCTTCCAATGTCTGAATAGTGCGCTCGGCCTGTCCGTCGGACTGGGGATGGAAGGCTGTACTCAGGCTCACCTGGGTCCCCAATCCCTCCTGAAACGATCTCCAGAACTTAGCTGTAAACTGGGCACCTCTATCTGAAATAACAGACACAGGAACTCCATGAAGTCGTACAATCTCCCTGACATAAAGCCTGACATAATCCTCAGCTGAATAGGTGGTCCGAACCGAAAGAAAATGGGCTGATTTCGTCAGCCGATCAACAATAACCCAAATAGAATCATACCTCCGTGGAGTGCGAGGTAGACCTGTAATAAAGTCCATATTAATGATCTCCCACTTCCACGTCGGTATCTCCATCTCCTGCAATAGCCCACCGGGCTTCTGGTGCTCAATCTTAACCTGCTGGCAATTTGGACACTGAGCAACGAACTCTGCTATATCTCTTTTCATACTGTCCCACCAATATAGGCATCTGATATCATGGTACATCTTCGTCGACCCTGGGTGAACAGAATATCGGGCGTAATGTGCCTCGCCCATAACCTGTCGCCGCAACCCTGCAACGTCAGGTACACACAATCTGCCTCTGTGAAATAACACTCCATTAGGTGACATCTCAAACGGAGTCTTCTCCTGTGCCAGCGCTGCGTCTCTGTACTGTGCCAGAATAGGATCCTCATACTGATGCCGCTTAATATCTTCTGTAATAGAGGACTCAGCAATACCTCTAACAGAAACCCCAACATCTCCAGAATCAGCCAAGCGAACTCCAAGACTAGCCAACTGATGAATATCGCGAACCATTTCTTTACTCTCTGATGGCACGTCTGCTAGGCTGCCCATAGACTTGTGGCTGAGTGCATCCGCCACAACATTAGCTTTCCCAGGATGGTAGAGAATGTCAACATCATAATCTTTCGGCAACTCTAACCACCTCCGCTGCCGCAAGTTCAGCTCCTTTTGCCTAAAGATGTACTGAAGGCTCTTATGATCTGTATAAATGTCAACGTGAACCCCATATAAATAATGTCTCCACATCTTCAAAGTATGAATGACCGCGGCCAGCTCCAAATCGTGAGTAGGATAATTCTTTTCATGTTTTCTGAGCTGCCGGGAAGCATAAGCTATCACCCTGCCGTGCTGCATCAACACACATCCCAAACCAATACCAGAGGCATCACAATAAATCACATACCCATCTGGACCCTCCGGAACAGTCAGGACTGGAGCCGTAGTTAACTTCTCTTTCAGCAACTGGAAGCTACGCTCGCAAGCATCTGACCACTGAAACTTAGCTCCCTTCTGAGTCAGCCTTGTCAAAGGCGCTGAAATGGAAGCAAACTTCTCTACGAATCTCCGATAATAACCAGCCAATCCCAGAAAGCTACGCACCTCTGTCGGCGTCGTAGGTCTAGGCCAATTCTTTACGGCCTCGATCTTCTGGGTATCCACTCGGACGCCATCAGCCCCAATAATATGTCCCAGAAATGCCACTGAAGATAACCAGAATTCACACTTAGAAAATTTAGCATATAATTCCTGGTGCCGAAGTGTGCCAAGTACCGTCCTCAAATGGTCCGCATGCTCTGCCTCTGACCGAGAATAAACCAGAATATCATCGATAAATACGATCACAAACATATCCAAGAACGGTCTGAATACCCGATTCATCAGGTCCATAAATACTGCTGGGGCATTTGTCAGCCCAAAAGACATAACTCTGAACTCATAGTGCCCATATCGGGTCCTGAATGCTGTCTTGGGAATATCAGCCTCTCGTACCCATACCTGATGGTAACCCGATCGCAGGTCTATCTTCGAGAAGTACCTGGCACCCTGCAGCTGATCAAACAAATCATCAATCCTGGGGAGGGGATATTTATTCTTGATGGTTACCTTATTCAACTGCCGATAATCAATGCACATCCGCAGCGAGCCGTCTTTCTTCCTCACAAAAATACCGGAGCTCCCCAGGGTGACGCACTAGGCCGAATGAAACCCTTCTCCAATAAATCTCTCAGCTGCTCTTTCAATTCTTTCAATTCTGCAGGTGCCATTCTGTACGGAGGAATAGAGATAGGCTGAGTGTCTGGCAACAGATCAATAGCAAACTCTATCTCCCGTTCGGGAGGAAGACCCGGAAGCTCATCTGGGAATGCATCTACAAATTCATTAACCACTGGGACTGACTGAAGAGTCGGTGCCTCTGCCTCTAAATCATGAACACGGACCAGATGATAAATATACCCCTTTCTGATCATTTTCTCAGCCTTGAGGTATGAAATAAACTTACCCCTCGGCGATACTGTATTACCTGCCCACTCTATAACTGGCTCCCCTGGGAATTGGAATCGGACTATCTTCTTTTGACAATCAACATTAGCATAGCAAGAAGCTAGCCAATCCATACCCATAATCACGTCAAACTCGATCATATCTAACTCTACCAAATCCGCCTTAGTGCAGCGGCCACAGATAATCACGGAACAATCTCTATAAATCTGACTGGCTATAACAGAATCCCCTACTGGTGTAGCTACCTCAAAAGGCTCTATCGGTTCGGATTCTATCCCAATTTTATCAGCAACGAGTGGAGATATAAATGATAATGTAGAACCAGGATCAATCAATGCATACACATCACGAGAGAAAACCAGTAATATACCTGTGACGACATTAGGCGAAGCCTCCTGGTCCTGTCTGCTGGCTAAGGCATAAATGCGGTTCGAAGGACCGCTAGAACCCGAAGCTCCGCCACGACCCCTGCCGCGGCCTGCTGGTGCTGGAGTACCTCGCCCCGCAGGGCGCATCGCCACCGAGGTTGAAGATGAACCACCGGCTGACCCGGTAGACTGAGCTGAACTGCCTGTACCACCTCTAGCCGGACAGTCTCTCATATGATGGCCCTGACGGCCGCACACAAAGCATGCACCCGTAGCTCGGAAACACTCTCCCGGGTGCTGTCTCCCACAATAGGAACACAAAGGTCTGGGTGGCCTCATCTGACTGCTGGAACCTCTGTCTAACTGTGAACCTGAAGCCCTAGAGCTCGGGCCTGCCCCTGAATATCCGGCACCCTCAGATCTCCTGCCGGTAAACTGTGGGGGTGTACCCCGGCCTGACGGAGGAGGATGTCAGCCTGACTGCTGCTGCTGAGGCTGTCCGCCTCGAGAATCTCCAGAATAACCTGCGAATCTGGCCCTCTTGGGCGGCCTCCTGTCCCGATCTCTGCTAGAATAATCAGCTCTATGTCGGTCCTCCATACCCAAGGCATAAGCCTGTAGTCGGGCAATATCCATGTCTGCCTGCAATGCCACCGCCATACAGCCATCAATCAAATAGCGGTCTAACCCCATCACGTATCTGTGCATCCGATCGGCCATATCTGCTACTATGGCAGGTGCATACCGGGCCAAAGAATCAAACTCCATATTATACTCACGAACGCTCCGACCCCTCTGCTGCAGATGCAAAAATCGGTCAACCCGCGCCCGCCGTAACTCTGGGGGAAAAAAGTGGTGAGTGAAAGCAGTCACGAACTCGTCCCAAGTAGCTGGGGTAGCACCCTCACCCCTGGATAGCTCCCAGGACTCATACCAGTGAGCAACAACATCCCGTAGTCTATGCGAAGCCAACTCAACAGACTCAGTCTCTGAAGCCCTGACCAAATCTAACAAGCGCCGCATCCCCCGAATAAAGTCATGGGGGTCCTCGTCGGGCTTAGACCCGTAAAACTCTAGAGGGCCACATAATAGAAACTCTCGAACCCTCAGGCTGTCACGCCTATCGTCATCATCATCATCTCTCCGCCCGCGTCTGCGAGCCTGTCCCGCTACCAGAGTGGTCAATAACTGCACAACCTCTCTCAGTGTCCTGTCCTCCACCCCTGGCTGAGGAGCTGGAGGCGCGGGAGCTGAAGCCCCTGGAGCTAATGGTGAAGCTGCTCCAGACTCCTCTGACGATGAAGACGTAGCAGAGTCGGCTGCCGGGACGTAATATCACGCATCATCTGAGCAAGGGTCCGAGTACCCTTCTGAGCCCGGCTGGTCTCTCCTACTACGCCCTTTTTCTTCTGGGCGGCCGTCGCCTTTTTCGGAGGCATCACTGAAAGAAAAACAACAACAGATCAAAACAGAATCATCCTAATAGCACAGTTCTATCGCACGATCTAAGATCAGAAGAAAAGACAACATCCTAAATGTCCTGTAGCCTCCTGTTTATAGATGTGGTGCACAACACACCGATAAACAAGACTCTACTAGACACGATCTGTGGACACTCCGAGGACAAACCGCTCTGATACCACTTTTGTCACGACCCAACCCCGTAGGCCGTGACTAGTGCCCGATCTGGGCACCCGAACCCATCTATCAAATATTATCTCCAATTCTATCAACTCATTCTAGTATATGGCGGAAGCCGACAAGACTTTATTTCAAATTTAGGTAATTTCCAGAAAATTTCGGCAGAGTTTCCTTTGTTTTACGGACTATCCAATATACCCTGCACGCAGAAAATACCAACAAAAGCCACACAGGGCTAACCAAGCAATATATAAACATATGCGGACCGGCCGCCTCGGCGTATAGGATCGCCCAAACAACATATGCGGACCGGCCGCCTCGGCGTATGGGATCGCCCAAACGACATGTACATACATCCATACAGAAAGACCCTAACCCACAAACATGTCCACAGACCTCTAAACAGACCGACATAATCATATGACGGGACAGGGCCCCGCCGTACCCATGAACGAATATATACAAATGCACTAATAAATATATATACCAAAAGTATAAGCTCCGGAAATAGAGGAGCACTCCGAATAGCAGAAAGGGTGTCCTAAACAGGTGGATCACCAGGCTGTGCGTCTGTACCTGCGGGCATGAAACGCAGCCCCCGGAGAAGGGGGTCAGTACGAAATATGTACTGAGTATGCAAAGCAGAAGGTACATAAATAAATCTGAATAATAATCGAATCAGATATATAGAAAATAATACATATCAAATGTTTATTTCCAAAGTATAAATTATGCATAGGGCACTGGAAAATGTGGTCGCCCGCCTGTCGATGGCGCCACAACACAGCATAACACCAGAAAGTTTCAAATCTCCGAATCCCCGTCACACATCACAACACAGCATAACGCCAAACACAGCATAACGCCAAACATAAGTGGAACCCGGCCCTCGAGCGAGGAGCACGGTGAACCATAAACACAGCATAACACCGGAATGTATCAAAAAGCGCACGACAACAGAACCGGCCCGGGAACCGGCGAACGATATCATAGTAGGCACGAGCGGAGTAGTGAGGAATAATATGCATAAAATCATTATTATAAATCCGAAGGATAAGTAAAATAGTCATATTCGAAATCGGAATAATAATTATCACTTTTTGATTCAAAGTTGTCGAATTTACATAAAGGGCGTCGCGGGACCCACGGACGAGTATAGACCCGAACTGAGCCCGCCTATGAAAAACATACCCATTATACATCAAGCAAACTCCTATAAAAATTATTGGAGCGATCCGAACCTCTATGCGAAAAATATGGCATTCAGAGATTACAAAATTCCTTAAAGTGAACATTTTCTATGCGAATTTCGGAAAGCGATTACTTCAAATACATCATGGTTCATATTTCATAAAAGCATACATAAGAGTGCCAAAGAATATATATATGGATCATAACATGCTCGGATCTCGAATTTGGAATTCCCTTAAAGCTCTAATCTAGCCTATGTGAAACTAAGGCATGCCAAAAGAAGGAAGGTTGCTTTACATACCTCAAATGCTCTCCAATATGATCCAACTCAAGCTAAGTCCAAACTATGATTCGGGCTGCCCACGATCTAAAAATAAGCCATAAAATGCCAAACATTAGCTAAAAGACTCTTTGGGCATTAAATTGTTCTTCACCTTACAATGATCATAATCAACTAACTAGGCATTAATTCATAATTTCAATCACAACACAACAACACCCATTTACACGGCTCAAGCTCCACATACACAACTCACCTCCAACATTTCATATTTCATGATTTTCCTCCATTATAACATACTACAACATGGATATAACCTTCATAACGCAAAAACAAAATCAAATCTTACCTTTTCTTCTTCAACTTTACAATAGCCTAGGGTTTGCAATTGGATACAATGAATGGTTAGATGACCCAAACAACTCTTCCACGCTACTTAAGGACTTCAATATAGTGGGTTAGCACCAAGAAATTAATTTTTGAAGGCAAAGAAATGGGGGTTGGTTTTCTTGCTCCTAGCCGTGAGCTCCCCCTTGGTTCTTCCACTTTTTTTTTTTTGCTAAGTATAGAATGGTGAGGAGATGACTTAAGGTCATCTTTTTAAGTCCCCATAATATCTCTTATGGTTTGTGGATAATTTTTATCTTCCAATTTTTATCACTTTTGGTCCCAAATTTTCCTAATTGTTCCATACCAATAAATTCATGCACCACATATATCTCAAAATAAAATCGAAGGTCAAGAATCCCGACTTTGTATCCCGAAATAATTTTTTTGTCCTTAACTTATCATAATTAAATCCGGATTATTCCACTGTACAAAAATACGGGTTCTAACACAATCGTAGTATGTATCAAGGATCGTGAGCTTACAAGCTCGGAAAATTTATCAATTGAAGGAAACATACGGGTATAGAGGATCTAGAGAATTGGCCAAAGAACCATGCCTTATGAAAGAAGGGTTAGCCTTACATACCTTTTCGTCGGACTATTTTACACTTGCACGTCCCCTTCCAATGTTAGCGTTTCTACCTTCATTAATATCATAACAATGGCCATTAGTCATTCACATTATCCACATTATCTAGATTTCTCAATTTGTTTCTAATTCACCCATGTTCAAGGTCATAACACCCAACTTCGTCCATTCGCCTAAAGTTTCTAGTTCATGATCTTAATACCATTTATAACATGTTCATATCACAACACAACAACATTCATGATTCAATTCAAACTATTCCTCAAAATGTCATTATTCATCATTCATAACCCATCTTACCATATTTTCTATAATCCATGTATTTTAATTCTCCAATACCTTAAACATCATGTAATAATCATGAATCTTACCTTAGAAGTTGTAAGAACAAGCTTTAGTTGATAATACCCCACTTTGAGCAAAACCCTAGTTTTTCTCCATTTGGATTTCTTAACTTGGATGACCTTTGATGATGTTCTTACTCTTGATTCACTTTGTTTTATGTTGTTGATGACTTATGATCCTTGAAAACTTGGATAATAAATGTAGAGAGAGGTTTTAGAGAGAAGGTGTGTAATGTGGAAATGAAATAAAACAAGTGTTGGTCCCTTTATTTAATGAATTGCAAAATCTGTGTTGTGGTGAATAGTGGTCGTAAACTGAGTTTACGACCACGTATTCCATTTTACGATTCGTCCCTCGCGGTCGTCTTTAACCTTTTCAAAAACTAGAAACTTTGGCTGCTTGCATGGTGATTACGACCATGGTTTACGGGTCATAAATCACTTTACGGTCCGTAAACCAGGTCGTATTTTACCATTTCCTCGACTGGCAGAAAGTTGAAGTTTTGCATGCCAGTTTACGACCTGGCAGTTTACGAACCGTATACCAGTTTACGATTCGTATTTGCACTTTACGACCACTGGGAAGATTGCAATTCTACAACTCTCCATATTTCTTAGACTTCTCATTTTAATCATCCATATCCATGCACATGCATTGCTCACCTCACCTTGCCTTATTCTAGCCAACTTTCTTGTCTTACGTCGGATTCCTTTGAAATATCGCCAAAGGTCATCAAACGTCGTTTCTTGCTCATGGACATCATACACCCATACTTATCAATAGTTCATTCACTTGCGTACCAACAGAAAATTTTCCGAGGTATAACATTCTTCCCCCCTTAAGAACATTCGTTCCCGAATGTTAAAGTGTTCGGGAATTCTATAAAAATTTCGCCAGAGTTTCCCATATAATATGGCACTACCATCCTGCCACAACAACCCAATAATATCGATGCCACACAGGGCCACAACATAATAACATAAATTTTTTGGCCACGCATGACCCAAAAGCATAAAAGGAAAACATACATACCTTATGATCTTGACGTCTCATCTTGGGCTTCTTCCAAGGGCTGAAATAAATGTGGGTATTTGGATCGCTTACTTTCTTCCGCTTCCCACGTCATTTCCTCTCGATGGTTATTTCTCCACAAAACTTTAACTGAGGCCACTTCTTTATTTCTAAGCCTCCGTACTTGCCTATCTAATATGACAATGGGTATTTCATCATAAGTCAATTTCTCTGACACTTGTACATCATTTTACTGGGACGATCCTAGTAGGATCTCCAATGCATTTTCGGAGCATCGAGACGTGAAACACTGGATGGACTGACTCCAATTCCGGAGGTAGTTCTAATTCATAGGCCACCTTGCCTATTTTGCGCACAATCTCATATGGCCCACTATACTGGGGACTAAGTTTCCCCTTTTTGCCAAATCTCATAACGCCCTTCATTGGGACACTTTCAAGAACACCCAATCTTTCACTTCGAACTCTAAGTCCCTTCGACGATTATCCGCATAGGACTTTTGACGACTTTGAGCCGCTAGCAACCGATCTTGTATGAACTTAACTTTCTCTATAGCTTGCTGAACCAAGTCTGACCCTATCAATTTAGTCTCTCCTGATTCGAACCACCCAATCGGGGATCTACACTTTTGCCCATATAAAGCTTCATACGGTGCCATTTGAATGCTAGAATGATAACTATTATTGTAAGCAAACTCAATGAGTGGCAAATGGTCATCCCAGTTTCCTCCAAAGTCTATCATACATGCCCGTAACATGTCCTCAAGAGTCTGAATAGTACGTTCAGCTTGTCCATCGGTCTGTGGATGAAATGTCGTGCTAAGGCTAACCCGGGTCCCTAAACCCTCTTGGAAAGACTCCCAAAATTTAGCTGTAAACTGAGTCCCTCTATCGGAGATAATAGATACCGGAACGCCATGGAGTCTCACTATCTCTTTAAGGTAAAGCCTTGCATAGTCTTCTGCCACATAGGTCGTCCTGACTGGTAGGAAATGGGCTGACTTGGTGAGTCTATCCACAATCACCCATATAGAATCATATTTACGTGGAGAACGGGGTAACCCTGTAATGAAGTCCATAGTAATCACTTCCCACTTCCAAGTTTGGATTTCTATAGCTTTACTTGAGATATCACATAATCTCATTGTTTACTAAACCATCATTTGATGTCAGTATCTCTCCTCAAATTTTTATACTCTTGCCAACTTAGAGTTGTCATTTTTGTGCTCGATATGCTTTCATGTTCTTCTCACTTCTATCTCTACGATGATAGGATCATTTTTACATCCTTTACTAGACATTGTAGCTTCCGCCTTTGTAGTTTACCTATCTTGCCGTTCATCTCAAATTGTTTCCCTTTGAACTCCTCACAAATTAAGCTTAGTTACAAGTTTCTTCTTATAAATCCTCTATGTGCTTTGGTTTTCGCAACGGTATTCTGGGAGTTGTCATATGCTTCTGTCACACCCTAATCCCACTAGGGTGTGATGGGCACCCGACCCTATATTCGGAGCCGAGCGAACCCGCAGACTCTTATTACACACATAATCTCCTCGGATTCTGAAATCAAATAGTAGTGAAAGGTATAGTAAGCTTTCAGAATCTTTCTTTTATCGATGTTTTCGAATTAGACAAAATCTGTAATCATATAGAGTTTAACACACAATACAGAATGACATATCGGCTGATGGAGCCGCTTACAAAACCGACATACTAAACCCACAACTCTATCTGCAAAGTCTCTAACTTCGAACAGACAATCACAGTACATATACTCTGACTCAGCAACACTCCAGGAGCAAATGGAGTTGCCAATCCAGCTGAAGCATCTTCTAGCAATGTCCTGTGCTCATCTGGGTGTACCTGCGTGGCATGAAACGCAGCCCCCGAAGAACAGGGGGTCAGTACGGAATATGTACTGAGTATGTAAAGCATGGAACACAGCAAACAAAATTATAATCGAAAGAAACGGTACAGAAGTAAGTACACTTTCAGAATACCAGAATACTTATTTTTCAGAATGCAAATCGTATATACCAATGCCATATGTCAGAAGAAGTACAGAAAGTAAGTAGGTCATCCAGAGTGCCAAAATGTGTATTTTCCAAACACAGACCGCGCGTGCCAACAGTGTATGTCATCATATACATTTACACATAACTAATTCATATGTAACATAATAGTGCTGAGGAACGTACGGCCCGATCCACATATATAACATATTAGTGCCGAGGAACGTTCAGCCCGATCCACATATATAACATATTAGTGTCGAAGAACGTTCGGCCCGATCCACAAATGTATTTGCTGCAGAACGTGCAGGCCGATCCATATACACCTATTATATTGTCGTGGCACGTGCAGAAGGTTAGTACAGACATTAAGCACGATATGCAGAATAATAAAACACTTATTGGGAACATGAATCATGCATGCCAAGAACGGTATCCGGCCCCTTACGGGACCCGGGGAAACGTGGCGCCACCCTGCCTTTGGCGCCACACACATCATACTCCAGAAGGTTTGCTCCGAAATCTCTGTCACACATCATAATATCACATCATAAGATCAGAACATACATATACACATATATGGTTCGGCGAACCATGAACACATCATAACACCGTAACACATCATACTCCGGAATACATATATGGCACCCGGCCCTCAAGCAAGGGAACCGGCGTACCATGCACACGATATATACCGGCCCGGGACTCGGCGAAAGAAGTAATAATACATGCACGAGCAGAGTAGTGGGAAAATAAATGCACATAAATCAAGACTCGATATATACGTACCTATACCGACCTTTGAAGGATCTTAAACATGTTTCAAGTCAATCGGAGTTAGAATGTGAAAGTTACGGACATTTTTACCACAGAAACTATTACGAATGTTTCAAAGCAAATCCAATATATTTTACAAAAGTTAGGGACATTAAAATTTATAGAACTTTTTGAACGTTTCAAAAGCTTTCCTTGGAGAATCAAAACAATAGTCATATCAGGAGCTTTTCGCATCTCATTATGGATCAAATCAGATAGGTCTTTTGGAACCATACATACGTATCAAACATAGCAGACTATTTCCAAAAGTTGAGCACATTGATTCTTACAGAATTTCTTTAAGAACATGTCAAGAGTGCACACGAATCATAAACAAACTCATAATCACAGAATAGAGTAACCCCAATGTACATATCAATATCTTACCTTACTTGGCTCTAGGACATGCCAAAGAAAGAAAGGGTAAGCCTTACATACCTGTCCCACGACCAACTAGATACGCTTATTTGTTCAAACTTGCTAATCTACATTCAAGAAAATTGACATAATTATTAGACTCGTCGACATACACTTGTCTCAGTCTTTCAAATGAATTCACTTATATTCTACCAAAATTTTGGCAGCATTTCCCCTGTAAATACACCATCCCCGAGAATCTAACTCGGCCAAAAATATTGTCACGACATCCCCATAGGCCGTGACTAGTGCCCGAACTGGGCTCCCCTACGCGCTCATTTACCAAATTTAGCATACAGACGACTCGTATATAAAGGAATATCAGACATGACTCCACACTGGTGCCTAAAACCATATATACTGCATAGAAGCCGGCAAGGCTATCATACTATACATAACGTACCAAAGCATACATACATGCGGCCGATAGGGCTGCCACGGCGGATGGGCCGCCCAAACGCAATTCACACAACGCGTCCAAACAAAACTGTACATTACCCACGCCTATGTCTACAGACCTCTAGCACGGAACAACAGAATCAGATGGCGGGACAGGGCCCCGCCGTACCCTGAATAAACATAAACATATACATCAGAAGAGTATGTACCCAAAACGTCGGCTCCGGAACAAAGGGAGCACTCCGAACAGCAAAAGGGAAATCCTACGCCGGTGGGTCACCAAAACGTGAATCTGTACCTGCGGGCATGAAACGCAGCCCCCGAAGAAAGGGGGTCAGTACGAAAGATGTACTGAGTATGCAAAACATGATGTACAGTAAACGAAGACATAACCGAAGTAAAATGTACAGAAGGTGAGCACAATAGCCAAAGTACCAAAGTGTTGCATCTGACGTACAAATCATACATAAAAGGTTCCGGAAGACAAATACGGCAATCAAAATTCCAAATTACTTTGCTTTCCTTTGAGGAACATTTCCGTCTCATACACACAAAAAAAAATCAACACACAATTACCGCGGCCAAGAGTCCCGCGGTCACTATCACACATACCGCGACCAAGTGTCCTGCGGTTAGCATCCCAAACCCGACATACCGCGGTCAGGGGTCCAGCGGTCAATGTCGCAGATACCGCGGTCAGGGGTCCAGCGGTCAATGTCGCACACACCGCGGTCAAGGGTCCAGCGGTCAATACCACACAGTGCGCACAATAATACAAGTGCCAACTTTATTACTTTCCAAACATAAGTCACACATGCCAGAATCATGCATCACACAAGAATCGTATATCAGGAAAAATACAGAAGGTAAGTAGCTTATCCAGAATATCAGAATACTTACTTTTATATCATACAAGAATAGCTCAAGTGGGACAAGCGAAGGAAGTTTCGGAACTTGTGGGCCCACCTCGGGTCAAGTCAAGGTGGCGGATATAAATTACAACATTGGACTTTATGGAGTCATCCATGAAGGTTTCAAAGCAATCCGAATACGCTTGTGGAAGTTATGGATGTTTAGACACTTTTCCAACAAAACATAAGAATTATAGTTCAATTACTTTGAATGAATAGTATTCAAAATCGAACTCGGGTTTCGATGAACAGAATTGTTCCCGAGGCTCAAGTCTTGATCTAGTATACCTAGGACATGCCAAAAGAAGGAAAGGATGAGCTTTACATACCTTAGCGGCGCCTTATGCTCGCTCAAATTCGATTCCAGTTTCGCCCAAAATCTACAAATGGTCATGTTTACCAATTAGAATTTCAAGCCTTTAGAACATGAATCTTAGCTTATACTTTTCTACAAAAAGTTGGGCAGCATCTCCCCTACACATATTGCATCCCCGAGACTCAGCTCGGCCTAATATATCAACAACAACAACCCAACAATCCAACAACATCAACAATTACCATATAAAACACAATATAACATAACTAGTCATCTTTCCAATATAATGTCATAACCTTCATTCCAACTTCGTATTTTCAAATCAATATCGACGTTCTCGTATTCATTACCTAATCAAGATCATTGCAACACAATTCGGAAACATTTCATAACTTTCCACGAAATATTCACAAGATATACAAAATATACAACTTTCCACCCAAAACCATAATCCACCTAAACTTCCAATCTTTAACATAAACATCCATAACCTATTATTACCTTCCAATCTCATTTACAACAACAACAATTTGCATCTTACAATCTTTTACATATTTTTGAGCCCAATTGGTTACAAATCTCGTTTTGTAATTCCCGAAACAAATTTCCAAAAAATTCCAATTTTTGCCCTTGGCCTTCCTCCATATTTTCACACCACCAATTTCATAGCCAACACATTCATTCTAAGCAAAGTCCAAATTTGGCCTCATTCATTATGAATCAAGTTTATTTCGAATTTTCCGAACATTCAAAATTACGGGATATAACATCCTCCCCCCCTTTAGAACATTCGTCCTCGAATGTTAAACTTACCTTATGGGGTCTCGTAATACTCCGGGGAGGTTCCTTTCTTTCCTTCAAAACTTTTCAAACATTATAATTGTCATCTCCTTGCCTTCCATTTCTTTACCTTTCCTTTCTTTCCAAATATCGTTGTATCGGAATCTTCTACCCTTATTGTGGTGAGGTTAGTATCGGTTTATTTCATAACATCCATACCATACCCTTTACTTGTCTCTTGAATTTCGTTCAGCTAATATCTTTCATATATCGCTACACTGGCTGCTGGGGCCCACCGCCGATCGGTATAGTCATAAACGGGATATCGTAGGTATACTTATGCTTTTATTACCATTTGCTCATAAAAATTTTCCAAACGCTTATTCAAATTTACTCTGATTCCAGAACTGCATTGCGTTTCCTTTCGCTTTCACCAGCCGAGTCTGCCTTGGCCTACCCGACCTATTTAAGGTTTCTGATTGTTCAGTACATTCTAATTTCCTTTGGGTTATCCCAGATGTCCCATTTGTCCCTTATATCTACATTTATGAAAATTTGGGTATACTTCCCAGGGGGTCACCCATCCCAGAATTGCTCTGGCCCCAGCACGCTTAACCTCAAAAATTTCATGCATTTTAAGCCGTTAATGTTAATATAATTGCGTCGACGGCCCCACACGACCTTTGCCACACAATTTAGGGCAGATCGGCATCTTAGTAAATTTTCGAAAAGTTCCCGTAGCGGGTCCCACCCCGGTCTAAACCATACAATTATCATATCGCCCTTCTGAATCCTCAGTGTCTACTAGGTTGAAATTCACCTTACTTTTACTAACACCCAGAAGAAGAAAATCACGTAATATAACAGAGTATAGATCTATCCATACACATATCTCTTCAAGAAAAGATTAATAATATACCTGGGTCTGCATTTGGTGCCGCTCCTGGGTCCTGCTGGCTGGTCAGCGCATATAGGCGGTTCGAAGGACCGCCAGAACTAGAAGCTCCGCCACGACCTCTGCCACGACTCACTGGTGCCGGCATATCTCGCTCCGTGGGGCGCATGGCTACCGAAGGAGAAGACGAACCGGCGACTGACCCGGTAGGCTGAGCTGCTCCCCCGGCATTGTCCCTGAGTGGGCAATCTCTCATATAATGGCCCTGCTGGCCGCAGGTAAAGCAAGCGCCCGTGGCATGACGACACTCCCCCTCCTGGTGGTGTCTCCTACAGTGAGGGCATCGGGGTAGGGGTGGTCGCCACTGGCTGGAACCTCTGTCCATCTGTAAGCCTGAAGCCCTAGAGCTCTGGCCGGCTCTTGGATACTCTGCAACATCCGGTCCCCAGCCGGGGAACTGTAGGGGTGTGCTCGGTGCTGGTTGGGGAGGATATCTGCTCTGCTGCTACTGAGGCTGCCTGCCTCGCGATTCCCCAGAATATCTCGTAGATCTAGACCTCTTGGGCGGACCCCCGTCATAATCCCTGTCAGGCTGACGCCCTCGGTGTCGGTCCTCCATACTTTGGGCGTGGGCCTGTTTACAGGCAATGTCCATCCCTGCCTGGGCCGCCATCACCGTACAGCTGTCAACCAAATAATCGTCAAGCCCTATCACATACCGGTGCATCCGGTCAGTCATATCAGCGACATAAGCGGACGCATATCGGGCCAGCGAATCAAACTCCAGACTGTACTCCCTGACACTCCTGCCCCTCTGTCTCAATAGTAGGAATCTGTCTACTCTGGCCCGCCTCACCTCCGGAGGTAGAAAATGGACCAGGAAGGCCTCTGTAAACTCTCCCCATACGGCTGGAGGCGCACCCTCGCCTCTGCACAGCATCCAAGACTCGTACCAATTGGCTGCTACATCGTGCAACCGGTATGACGCCAACTCAACCGACTCTGTCTCGGAGGCAATAATCAATCGCAGGGTACGCTGCATTTGTCGGATAAACTCCTGAGGGTCTTCTGCGGGCTTTGACCCAGAAAACTCTGGTGGGCGACAAAGCAGAAAATCACGAGCCCTCTGGCTATCGCGTCTGTCTACACGATCATCCCCTGCTCCCTGTCTGTAAACCTGCCCTGCTACCAATTGAGTCAATAACTGGACTGCCTCTCGCAGGGTCCCATCATCCGCCCCTGGCTGCGGGGCTGGAGGTACAGGTACTGGTGCCGCGGGAGCTGGCGGTGGAGCCGCCCCCTGTGCTGCAGCTGCGGCTGCTCCAAATCTCTCCGATACTGGTGGCGTAGCAGAACTGGCCGTCGAAGGCACAACATCTGGCTCAATCTGGGCACGAGCCCTAGTAGTCACCTGAGCTCGGCTGGTCTCACCTGCCGCTGTAGACTTGCCCTTCTGGGCAGCTGTGGCCTTCTTCGGAGGCATCGCTGAAAATATAACAATTCGTCAGGGAAGAACCATCCTGATAACACAGCTCTATCGCACGATCTAGGACCAGAAGGAAAGATAACACCCTAAATGCCCTGTAGCCTCCTGTTTATAGATGTGGTGTACAACACACCGATAAACAAGACTCTACTAGACATGGTCTGTAGACAATCCGAGGACGAACCGCTCTGATACCACTTCTGTCACGACCCATCCCCGTAGGCCGTGACTAGTGCCCGAACTGGGCTCCCCTACGCGCTCATTTACCAAATTCAGCATACAGACGACTCGTATATAAATGAATATCAGACATGACTCCACACTGGTGCCTACAACCATATATACTGCATAGAAGCCGGCAAGGCTATCATACTATACATAACGTACCAAAGCATACATACATGCGGCCGATAGGGCTGCCACGGCGGATGGGCCGCCCAAACGCAATTCACACAACGCGTCCAAACAAAACTGTACATTACCCACGTCTATGTCTACAGACCTCTAGTACGGAACAACAGAATCAGATGGCGGGACAGGGCCCCGCCGTACCCTGAATAAACACAAACATATACATCAGAAGAGTATGTACCCAAAACGTCGGCTCCGGAACAAAGGGAGCACTCCGAACAGCAAAAGGGAAATCCTACGCCGGTGGGTCACCAAAACGTGAATCTGTACCTGCGGGCATGAAACGCAGCCCCCGAAGAAAGGGGGTTAGTACGAAAGATGTACTGAGTATGCAAAACATGAAGTACAGTAAACGAAGACATAACCGAAGTAAAATTTACAGAAGGTGAGCACAATAGCAAAAGTACCAAAGTGTTGCATTTGACGTACAAATCATACATAAAAGGTTCCGGAAGACAAATACGGCAATCAAAATTCCAAAATACTTTGCTTTCCTTTGAGGAACATTTCCGTCTCATACACACAAAAAAAAAATCAACACACAATTACCGCGGCCAAGAGTCCCGCGGTCACTATCACACATACTGCGACCAAGTGTCCTGCGGTTAGCATCCCAAACCCGACATACCGCGGTCAGGGGTCCAGCGGTCAATGTCGCAGATACCGCGGTCAGGGGTCCAGCGGTCAACCTCACGTAGTGCGGCATACCGCAGTCAGGGGTCCAGCGGTCAATGTCGCACACACCGCGGTCAGGGGTCCAGCGGTCAATACCACACAATGCACACAATAATACAAGTGCCAACTTTATTACTTTCCAAACATAAGTCACACATGCCAGAATCATGCATCACACAAGAATCGTATATCAGGAAAAATACAGAAGGTAAGTAGCTTATCCAGAATATCAGAATACTTACTTTTATATCATACAAGAATAGCTCAAGTGGGACAAGCGAAGGAAGTTTTGGAACTTGTGGGCCCACCTCGGGTCAAGTCAAGGTGGCGGATATAAATTACAACATTGGACTTTATGGAGTCATCCATGAAGGTTTCAAAGCAATCTGAATACGCTTGTGGAAGTTATGGATGTTTAGACACTTTTCCAACAAAACATAAGAATTATAGTTCAATTACTTTGAATGAATAGTATTCAAAATCGAACTCGGGTTTCGATGAACAGAATTGTTCCCGAGGCTCAAGTCTTGACCTAGTATACCTAGGACATGCCAAAAGAAGGAAAGGGTGAGCTTTACATACCTTAGCGGCGCCTTATGCTCGCTCAAATTCGATTCCCGTTTCGCCCAAAATCTACAAATGGTCATGTTTACCAATTAGAAATTTCAAGCCTTTAGAACTTGAATCTTAGCTTATACTTTTCTACAAAAATTGGGCAGCATCTCCCCTACACATATTGCATCCCCGAGACTCAGCTCGGCCTAATATATCAACAACAACAACCCAACAATCCAACAACATCAACAATTACCATATAAAACACAATATAACATAACTAGTCATCTTTCCAATATAATGTCATAACCTTCATTCCAACTTCGTATTTTCAAATCAATATCGACGTTCTCGTATTCATTACCTAATCAAGATCATTGCAACACAATTCGGAAACATTTCATAACATTTCCACAAAATATTCACAAGATATACAAAATATACAACTTTCCACCCAAAACCATAATCCACCTAAACTTCCAATCTTTAACATAAACATCCATAACCTATTCTTACCTTCCAATCTCATTTACAACCACAACAATTTGCATCTTACAACTTCATTCTCAGAATTACATAAACCATAATAAAATCACCTACTTTCCGACAATCTCTTAACAACAATTTTCTCATTTTCATCACAAGACTACAACAACATAATTAACATACTAAATACAACAAATCCATTTCCATTTCAATCCCTACATCTCACGGCCATATTCCTATATTTCCAACTTCCACCAAATTCTTTCAACTTTCATTTCCAATGTGAATTACACCATATCCACAACTAGAATACAACATAAAAATTCAACTCATATTATCTACACCTTTTCACACACTCACGGCCAACACATACTCACACACACAACATACAAGTTTCATACTCTTTACTCAATTCCACACTCTATAACATGCATACATCTTCCGTAACATGATAAAGACATGAAATTCTTACCTTCTTACCAAAATTCCCACTTGCTACTAGAGTTGTCCTCTTGCCAAGATAATTGTACCAAGTTGGAGAGGGTCTTGCACTTGTTAAGAATTCAAGAAAATTATACTTCTTGCATCAAGGTTGAGGCTTGGAAAAATTTTCTCTCTTCTTTTTTTTTTTTTCTAGGCCGTGAGCCTCTTTTTCTTTTCCTTTCAACTTCTTGTGTGTTCTTGAAGTTTCTTTTGCAAAAATGAAGACTTATCCTCTTAAATAATATTTATCACATGGATCTTTTTCCATATGGGCCTTGGGCCACATTGACTTGGCCGGCCACCCCCTAATCAATTGGGCATCATTTTTCTTTACATATTTTTGAGCCCAATTGGTTACAAATCTCGTTTTGTAATTCCCGAAACAAATTTCCCAAAAATTCCAATTTTTGCCCTTGGCCTTCCTCCGTATTTTCACACCACCAATTTCATAGCCAACACATTCATACTGAGCAAAGTCCAAATTTGGCCTCATTCATTACGAATCAAGTTTATTTCGAATTTTCCGAACATTCAAAATTACGGGATATAACAAATATACAACAACCAATCCGAGAATTTAACTCGGCCAAAATATCAACAACAATACCAACAATCATACTAACAATATCAACAATCAATTCAAAATATATTCTAATATTAACAACTCTTGTCGCATTATTCCACGACATTATATTCAAGTCCATCACATATATTCAAGAATACTTCAAACAATTCAGCTAATATTCCAAACAACCCAACCAACGTACCACTTCACCCAAAGCTTTCCAAATTCAACAAGAACACTAACTACATTTCTTTTCTTCCAATTTCATAAACTATACCAAAACTTCACACTCTAACAACATTATTTTTCATAAGTGCAAGAACACTATATTCAATTCACATTAACTTCTAAAACAATTTTCCAACAATTACAACTTGAACTAGAATTATTAAACTTCCATTTCTCATCATAGATTTCACACAACAACAATCAAATTACTAAATAAAATAATTGGTTTACCATTCTTACACCACACACCTATTCGGCCAAGCACCAACACCCATAATTTCATGAATTTCATCCATTTCCACACTCCACAACATACATAATCACCCACAACATATAATAAAGGGATTAAACCTTACCTTTTTCTCTTGATTTTTCACTTGGCTAGAATATGTAACTTGTATGAATATATGTTTTTCTTGCTCCAATAACCACTTCACTTTGCTAAGGACCCTTCAATGGATTGTTTATCTTGAAGAGAATAATTTTTTTGATAAAAATTTTCCAAGGTTCTTGTTGGATTTATCATGGCCGAATGGCCTTGGTTCTTTTTCTCCTTCTCTTTTGTTCTTTAGTCTTCTTGAAATTTCTAGGAAGGGAATGAATAAGATGACAAATAAGTCATCTTTTGGACTTATAAATTTTGTCCCCATATGGGCTTTGGCCCATCTATTATGGACGGCCCACTGGCCCCCTTTAATTTCCAAGCCTTTTTTTTTGTTTTGCACTTCATAAAAATTTGTTTTTTTTCAAATTCCAAATTTTCCCTTCGCCTTCCTCCATTTTTCCACGAGTCATTTTGCGAATTTCCCCTTTTTACCCTTTGCCTTTCTTAATATTTCCACATCAAACATTTTCATAAACAACTCATTCACTAAAATAATTTTGGAAAATAGTCTTGACTTTAATTTCTCGCAATCATCTTGAATTATCTGAATGTACGAAATGCGGGATATAACAGCTTTATCCTAAATACCATTCTTATTAACCGACGTTCTACAAATTCCTTTAATCATATTCTGACAACAATATACTTAGGGAAATTCTAATCTCCTTAGTGCATCTTGAAACTCAACTTTAGGACCAACATGCTCAAATGATAACTGATTATAAGCATATCTGATATCCCTAGATCTGGTGTACTTGTAAACTCCAAGATGCATAACTCATATAGGGGATCAATAAAGACATGTTGCGTCATATTGGCGAATCTCTGAATAGCCTCACAGGTTTCACGGGCTAGGTTTTATTTCTTCGTTCAATCCTTTCTTACATTTGAATTCTCCATCGTCATTCTCCCAGTCACCTACCATGTTACTCACGAAAGTCTCTTAGCATATACTCCCAGCTTCATTCTTTTTTATTCCGTTTCTGTCTTAGTATTTATATGAAGATACCACTTCTCGTTATCATTTTCTTAACATGGGGTTCCCTTCGTTATTCATTTCTTGCAAACCTTATTTGTCTTACAGCCTTAATTCCATTCTAAACGCAATTTATCTATCCAAAATGGCTCATGATCATCCGTCCCTTTTTATCGATTGTGACTCATGAACATTCCATCTTAATTTTGGCTATTGCTTTTAAAAATTTATTCTTCCCCCCCCCCCCTCCCCCTTTATAGCTTCATCTTATCGAAATAGAACATCACAAACAAATTACCTATATCCTTCATCCCCAACGTTTATTCATAACAACCTCTTGAATCCTCAAAATAATCCAATAACATAGAGTTAATGCTTCATCCCTCTTGTGCCTTGTCTCGTCTTCTTTTTCTTTAGCCAGCAAAACACATACTAGGTTAACCTTGGGTATTACCAAGAATCTCTTAAACTTCACCCTTGGCAACAACTTTAATTTGAAATAAACTGCGTCTTTTTTGGAATTTCCCTATATTGGTCCACAATGCCATAACGGGTAATCCTTTGTTACTCTGAGGGATCATTGGTATGGTGTGATTGCCGAGTCTAAGAAATCCATTCTTAACTGATATTTGGAGAACTAAAATATGCACTAATTATAACGCCTCATTTTCAATTAGAAAATAATCACGTAACATATATCCTTGGCGGCTTGTCTTACTCTCCACTCATCCTTTAACTCGTTGTCCTTGTTATCTTGCTCTTAGTTATCGACTCATTGTCCTATTCTTTACTTACTCATCACTTCCTCTATGTTAATTACCTCTTCTTCATACAATCACTCTCTTAACTTATCCTCAATCCCATATAACATTTCCCTTATTCATTACCTTATGTCGTTATTATGAGCCCATAGGGTTTAGTCTATCAAACATATAAACTTTAGTTATCAACAATGAATCTATCTCTGATCTGCTAACCTATACTTGTACTATACATATGTCACGACCCGCCTAGGGCCGCGACGGGTATCCGGGGCTAACCATCGAGCACCGCTTGTTCTATTACTCATTATACGCATTCAACGTTCCTTTATCAATTTCATACCAAAATTGTAAGAAAATCATCTTTCATTTGAAAACATAAACACTTTTATATACTTAAGACCTTCGGCCATCAAAAAACTATATACATGGTGGCAACCTCGTGAGACCACATCACCCACAATGCGCATTTACGAGCCTCTACTAGAGTACTAGACATATGTACGGGACAGGACCCCGTCATGCCCAACATATACAAATGTACACAAAAGAATAATCAAGCACCTCCGGAACAAAGGAGTGCTTTCAATCAGCTAACCATTCCTACGAGTCTGGGTCGAGCTCACCTCCCTATCTACCTGTGGGCATGAACACAGCGTCCAAAGAAAACGGACGTCAGTACGAACATTGTACTGAGTATGTAAGACAGGAATGAAACAAATATAACAGAAGGATCATTAGCCATAAGAGAAGGATATGACCTGCATAAGTTTCATAGGCAAATACATTTCGTACATATATCATATTTTACATAATCATGGCACATATGTCATCACATCACATATATCATCACATCATAATCCTCATCGTTAACCCGCGTCCGAGTAACCATCATATGTCGCCCACTAGTGGTGATCATGCCCGGCCCTCTAGGCTCGGTGTAAACATAGAAGCCCGTCTTAACGGTGACATGCCCGGCCATTAAGCACGGTGGAATCATATGCAGCCCGCATTAGCGGTGACATGCCCGGCCATTTAGGCACGGTGGAATCGTATCGTCATGTAATCACTCATAACCCATCATTAATACACATCTCATGAATATATCATAATCTTATCATAGCTTGGCATTTTTATATATAATATAAGCATATTACAGGCTAGCATTATTGATCATCAAATGTTATTTCCTACTTATCCAAATCACCGTATACCTCGTGTTCCTCGCTAGCCTATTCACTGTACATTAACGGGAAATTTTCCAAGGTGTAACATTCTTGCCCCCTTTTGGAACATTCGTCCTCGAATGTTAAACACTCGGGAATTCCGTGAAACTTTCGCCAGAGTTTCCCCTGTAATATAACACTAAGCTTCCCCTTTTTGCCAAATCTCATTACACCCTTCATAGGCGAGACTTTTAAGAATACCCAATCTTTCACTTTGAACTCCAAGTCTCTTCGGTGATTATCCGCATAGGACTTTTGACGACTTTTGGCGGCTGCTAACAACCGATCTTGTATAAGTTTGACTTTCTCTATAGCTTGCTGGACCAAATCTGGCCCTATCAATTTAGCCGCTCCAGTTTCAAACCACCCGATTGGGGATCTACACTTTCGCCCATATAAAGCTTCATACGGTGCCATTTGAATGCTAGAATGATAACTGTTACTGTAAGCTAATTCAATGAATAGCAAATGGTCATCCCAATTTCCTCCAAAATCTATCATACATGCCCGCAACATATCTTCAAGAGTCTGAATGGTACGCTCGGCTTGTCTATTAGTCTGCGGGTGAAATGCCGTACTAAGGCTCACTTGGGTCCCTAGACCTTCTTGGAAAGAATTCCAAAAATTGGTTGTAAACTGAGTTCCTCTGTCTGAGATAATAGATACTGGAACACCATGGAGTCTATCTCTTTAAGATAAAGCTTTGCATAATCTTCTGCCACATACGTCGTTCTGACCGGTAAAAAATGAGCTGACTTTGTGAGTCTATCCACAATCACCCATATGGAATCATACTTACGTCGAGAATGGGGTAAGCCTGAAATGAAGTCCATGTCAATCACTTCCCATTTCCAAGTTGGGATTTCTATAGCTTGCAACAATCCACCCGGCTTTTGGTGCTCGATTTTCACTTGCTGACAATTATGACATTGAGCTACGAATTCCGCTATATCTTTCTTCATTTCATTCCACCAATATACATACTTAAGATCATGATACATTTTCGTTGCACCAGGGTGAACAGAATGACGGGAGCAATGAGCTTCTCTCAATATCTGGTGGCGTAGACCTGCCACATTGGGAACACATAATCTGCCTCGACATCGGAGAACTCCGTCTCCTGAAAGCTCAAATGATGACTCCTTTTTCTGAGAGAATGTATCTCTGTAATGCCTTAGCATGGGATCTTCGTATTGTCGCTCTTTCACTTCTGCTACTAGCGACGAGATCGCTGAATTCTGAATAGTAGCTCCTCTACTACCTGAGTCCACTACTCGAACTCCTAGGCTAGCTAACTGTTGGAGCTCACGAGCCATTTCTCTTCTCTCGGGTCGTACATCACATAAAATTCCCATAGATCTGCGGCTAAGAGCATCAGCTACAACATTTGCCTTTCCGGGGTGATACAAGATATCAACATCAAAATCTTTTAGCAATTCTAACCATCGTCGTTGCCGCAAATTCAACTCTTTCTGCTTGAAGATATACTGAAGGCTCTTATGATCTGTGTAAATATCCACATGGACACCTTATAAATAATGTCTCCATATCTTTAACGCATGAACCACTGCGGCCAATTCTAGATCATGGGTCGGATAATTCCGTTCATGTTTCTGCAATTGCCTTGAAGCATACGCAATCACTTTACCATGTGGCATCAATACACAGCCTAACCCAACACCAGAAGCATCGCAATAAACAACATATCCTTCCAATACCTCTGGAAACGTCAAGACTGGGGCGAAAGTCAACCAACTTTTCAACTCTTGGAAGCTACGTTCACAAGCATCTGTCCGTTGAAACTTTGCCGATTTCTGGGTCAACTTTGTGAGTGTTGCCGAGATAGAAGAAAATTCTTCAACAAATCTCCTGTAATAACCTGCTAAGCCCAGAAAGCTACGAACCTCCGCAGGAGTCGTGGGCCGTGGCTGAGTCTTCCCAGCCTTAATCTTTTGGCTATCTACTCGAATACCATCGGCTGCAACGATATGCCCCAGAAATGCCACTGAGTTCAACCAAAACTCGCATTTGGAAAACTTTGCAAACAACTCTCGAGTTCGAAGGACTCCGAGGACGGTACGCAAATGATCCGCATGCTCTGCCTCGGATCTAGAATATACCAAGATGTCGTCGATGAATACGATCACAAATAAATCCAAAAAAGGCCTGAACACATTATTCATCAGATCTATAAATGTCGCCGGCGCATTAGTTAGCCCAAATGACATCACCCGGAACTCAAAATGACCATACCTTGTTCTAAAGGCTGTCTTAGGGATATCTTTCTCCCTAACTCTCACTTGATGATACCCGGACCTCAAATCAATCTTTGAAAACCACTTGGCACTATGCAATTGATCAAATAAGTCATCAATCCGCGGAAGAGGATATTTATTCTTAATCGTCACCTTGTTCAATTGCCGATAATCAATGCACATTCTCAAGGAGCCATATTTCATTTGGACAAACAATACGGGCGCTCCCCACGGGGATGAACTAGGCCTAATAAAGACTTTCTCAAGAAAGTCCTTCAATTGCTCCTTCAACTCTTTCAATTCTGCGGGTGCCATTCTATAAGGAGTATTAGATTTCGGCTCAGTGTCTGGAAACACATCGATGGCAAAATCAATCTCCCGCTCGGGCGGAAGGCCTGGAAGCTCTTCCGGGAACACATCCAGAAATTCATTCACTACGGGAACTGACTGAAGAGTCGGCGATTCAGCTTCTACATCTTGAACTCACACTAAATGATAAATGCACCCTTTCGTGATCATTTTCCTTGCCTTTAGATAGGAAATAAACCTACCTTTTGGTGATGTCGTATTCCCTTTCCGTCCTAAAACTGGTTCTCCTGAAAATTGGAAACGAACCATTTTCATCCTACAATCCACATTGGCATAACAAAAAGCCAACCAATCCATGCCCATAATGACATCAAAATCTACCATTTCGAATTCATGCAAATCAATCATGGTACGAAGAGCACAAATCATAATTACACAATTTCTATATACTCGGCTAGCTGTTACCGATTCACCCACGGGTGTAGACACCTCAAAAGGTTTAATCGACTCCGGTTCGACTCTAAATCGACCCGTGACATACGGGGTAACATACGATAATGTCGAGCCCGGATCAATCAAAGCATATACATCATGAGAGAATACCGATAATATACCTGTAACCACGTCAGGAGAAGACTCAAGATCTTGGCGTCTAGCCAAAGCATAAATACGGTGCTGAGGACTGCTGGAACTGGGGGCTCTCCCTCTGCCTCTACCATGGCCGACTGGCGCATGTGATCCTGGCCCCATAGGCCGTACAGACGCTGAAGATCCAGCTACCGACCCTGAAGGCTGGGTCCTACCCCTACCATGAACTGAGGGGCAATCACGCATAATACGGCCTGGTCGACCACATGAATAGCAAACATCTGAACCCAATCGGCATCGACCCCAATGTAACTTCCCACACTGGGAACATCGTAGTACGGGTGGCCTTGCCTGACCCGAATCATCTCTAAACTGAGACCCCGAATAACTCTTACTCTGCCCGGAACGAGTAGATCTGTCGAATCTCTAGCCCGAAAATCGTGGAGGCGCACTAGTCATAGAATAGCCTGAGTGTCTGGACATCTGCTGTCTAAGACCGCCTCTGAACTCACTCACCGGACCTGAAAATCTTGCCCTCTTACTATGACCTCTATCTTGCTCGTGTTCACTTCTTTGCTGTTGCAAGCTTTCTTCTAAGTTCTGAGCATGGGCCTGAATGCACGCAATATCCATACCGTCCTGAAGGGACGCAGTCAAGCATCTATCCATCAAGTGTGGCCCTAGGCCCTTCAGAAATCGGTGTACCCTGTCACCCATATCCGCTACTATGGCTGAAGAATACCTAGCCAAGGAGTTAAAGCGGAGACTATACTCTAGGGCACTCATACTACCTTGCCTCAAGTTCAAGAACTTAACGGCCCTAGCTCGCCGAACTTCTGAGGCATATAGTGTCGGAGGAAAGCATCAACAAACTCTTGCCATACCGGGGGAGGTGCATTGGCTCCCCGTGAAGCCATCCATACCGTATACCATTGGATCGAGACATCTCTCAATCTATACGACGCTAGCTCCACCGACTCGGTGTCCGAAGCATGTATCAATCGGAGTGTCCTCAACATACCATCGATAAAATCCTGAGGGTCCTCCCTTTGATTAAAAGAATTTAGGAGGGTTCAAAGTTACGAAGTCACGGGCCCTTGCACTAACAGCCCTATCACCCTGCCCTAAACTTTGCCTCTGAGTCTGGGCCGCAACCAACTGAGTAAGCAAATGTATGGCCTCTTTCACATCTTGGCCCGAAGTATGCGGTGGAGGAGCTGGAGGTGCTGGAGCTGGGGCTGAGGTTCCCTCACGTTCCTCTAATAAAGGCACTGAACGGGAGGACTGAGATTGAGCTGCACTCTGGGACTCACTTTCCTCTACTACCGGTGGCGGCGCTCTTTCAGCCCGCTTTTCTGCCACCGTCTTGCCCTTTTGGGCTGCTGTAGCTTTTCTCTTTCTAGGCATATCTAAAATACACAACACACGATTAAGGAACAAGAATTTCTTATATCACAGCTCTATCGCATGATTTTCTATGAAGAAAGAAGGTCATTTATTCCTAAAATGTCTGCAGCTTCTTGTTTATAAGTGTGGCGCGCAACACACCTATAACCAAAACTCTACTAGACCAGGCTCGTAGACAAACCCTAGGACGGAACCGCTCTGATACCACTTTTGTCACGACCCGACTAGGTGGGCCGCGACGAGCACCCGGTGCTATCCCACCCTGGGCACCCCTCGACATACATTCACATAACATCTAGGTGAGCCACATAATAAAACATACATTTCTTTTCATCAATCACGCTAGTCCCATTGGACGACAACATCTTTAAATCATCATTGGCAGTTATGCCACATCAATGTACATGAGCTGACGAGGCTATCAAAATGATATACAAAATATAGGCCGACAAGGCCAGACATATCAAACCATATACACGTGACTACGAGCCTCTAAGAAGAGTATAACATATCACATGAGCGGGACAGGACCCCGCTATGCCCATAATTATGTACACAAAAGAATAAGTACCCAAGAGCTATGGCTCCGAATGAAATGGGGCTCTGATATGTAATCTCTGAGTAAGCAGCTATGGATCAAGCCTGTCTCCCTGTGCACCTGCGGGCATCACGCAGCGTCCACAAACAAAAGGACGTCAGTACGAAGAATGTACTGAGTATGTAAAGAATGACCAATATCAATATGAAAGCATAATCTGCAACATAAGAAACAACATGAGGTAGGAGATAGTAACGTCATCATCATGGGCACTTACTTGCCTTACATAGGATTTTACCATCTCTAATACGTATTTATATACATACATCCATATCCGCATCCATACTCGCACCCGTACCATATTCGTGCTCGTATTCGTATATTCACCCTTATTCACATTCATATCGTATCATATTCGTATTTATATCATATACATCATTAGTTACATAGCATACCTGACCATACAGGATCGGTGTTTCATACATACTTGGCCAACCAAGGCTCAAGGTTACTCGTACCTAGCCCTACCAAGGCTTCAGGGTTACATCTACCTGGCCCTACCAAGGCGCCAGGGTTGTGCGTACCATCTGCAGAGGTGTGCGCGCGTTTCGTTATCGTATACATACTTATTTACATATCATACCCGGCCCCATAAGCTCGGGGCTCTATAATAGTCACTCATAGATACATATACATAATAGCTCATAAGCTTCATTATTATCAACGTCATTATCATCATCTTCATCATTATCGTCGTCGATATCATTATCACTATCATCGTCATTCGTCACATCCATCTTTATAGGCGTACTTGTTATACGATGACAGGAGTACAATTGCAGCGTATCAAGAATCGTGAGCTTGCTAGCTCGGAAGATCAAATCAATTGAAGGATATCATACTCTTACAGAAGGGTTAGCCTTACATACCTTTCCGTTGCACTATTCTACACTTGAGCGTTCTCCTCCACTGCTAGCGTTTCTACCTTCATTGAAGTCATACTATCATTAGAATCGATAGCTAGCATATATAACTAAAGCTAGAGAAAATCGGACAGCATCTCCTCCATAACGTATCTCAACTCCCTAACGTCAATAATAAATTCACGATGCCATAACAATAGCCATTACTCATTCATATTATCCATATTTCTATACTTACATTCAATTCATCCATAACCATGGCCATAACACACACGACGTCCATTTACATACATTGTTCATCTCATGTTCTCAACATCATTTATATCGTATTTACATCACAATACATCAAGACCCATAGCTCAATTCATACTATTTCTCAAAATGACACTATTCAATATTCATGACTCATTTTTCTATACTCTTCTACAATCCAAGTATTTCAACTCTTAACTACCTTAAACAACATAGAAATATCATGAATCTTACCTTAAATGTTGTAGGAACAAGCTTTAGTTGATAATACTCCACTTTGAGCAAAACCCTAGTTTATCTCTATTTGGATTTCTTGACCTTGGATGATCTTGATGGTTTTCTTGCACTTTATTCCCTTGATTTATGTTGTTGATCACCAAATATCCTTGAATTCTTGTGGAATGATAGATGTTCTAGAGAGAAGGGTGTGATGTAGAAGTGAAATGAAATAAGCCTTGGTCCCCTTATTTAATGACTTAAAAATCTGATTTGACGTGCACAGTGATCGTAAACTTGGTTTACGGTTCGTTTTCCAGTTTACGAAAAGTCCCTCGTGGTCGTATTTAATCATATCAGAACCAGAAACTCAGGCTGAAACATGGTGATTTACAATCACGGTTTACGGTCCGTATTTTAGGTCGTATTTAACCATTTGATCATTTGGCAGAAAGTTGAGGTTTTGGAAGCAAAAATACGACATGGCAGTTTACGGACCGTATACTACTTTACGATCTGTATTTCACTTTACGACCAACTGGCCAGAATGCAAACCTGCAACTTTTCACATTTCCAAAACCTATAATTATTCATTATGGAGCATAACCTATCTCTTATTGCAATTGCCTTCGGAATCTTACTTAGGGTCGTCAAATGTTATTTCTTACTCATGAAAACATCGGATACTCGTACTCCTCGCGGGTCCATTCACTTGGACAACAACCGAGGATTTTTTCGAGGTGTAACATTCTTCCCCCCTTAAGAACATTCGTCCTCGAATGTTAAAGTCTTCGGGGATTCTATAAAAATTTCGCTAGAGTCTCCCCTATAATATGGCACTACCATCCTGTCACAACAACCCATAATATCGATGCCTCACAGGGCCACAACACAATAGCATACAAATTTGGCCACACACGACCCAAAAAGCATAAAAGGAAACATACATACCTTAAAATCTTGACGTCTCATCTTGGATTTCTTCCACGGGATGAAATAAATGTGGGTATCTGGATCGCATACTTTCTTCCGCTTCCCATGTCATTTCTTCTCGTTTACTGCTTTTCCACAAGACCTTAACTGAGGCTATTTCTTTGTTTCTAAGCCTCCGTACTTGCCTATCTAGTATGGAAATGGGCACTTCCTCATAAGTCAACTTTTTCGTCACTTGTACATCATTTATTGGAACAATCTTAGTAGGATCTCCCACACATTTCCGAATCATCGAGACATGGAAAACTGGATGGACTGACTCCAAATCCGGAGGTAGATCTAATTCATAAGCCACTTTTCCTACTTTGCGCACAATCTCATAAGGCCCAATGTACCGAGGACTGAGCTTCCCCTTTTTGCCAAATCTCATTTCACCCTTCATAGGCAACACTTTCAAGAATACCCAATCTTTCACTTTGAACTCCAAGTCTCTTCGGTGATTATCCGCATAGGACTTTTGACGACTTTGGGCGGCTGCTAACAATCGATCGTGTATGAGTTTTACTTTCTCTATAGATTGCTGGACCAAATCTGGCCCTATCAATTTAGCCGCTCCTGTTTCAAACCACTCTATTGGGGATCTACACTTTCGCCCATGTAAAGCTTCATACGGTGCCATTTGAATGCTAGAATGATAACTGTTATTGTAAGCAAATTCAAATAATGGAAAATGGTCATCCCAATTTCCTCCAAAATCTATCATACATGCCCGCAACATATCTTCAAGAGTCTGAATGGTACGCTCGGCTTGTCCACCATTCTGCGGGTGAAATGCCGTACTAAGGCTCACTTGGGTCCCTAGACCTTCTTGGAAAGACTTCTAAAAATTGGTTGTAAACTGAGTTCCTCTGTCTGAGATAATAGATACTGGAACACCATGGAGTCTATCTCTTTAAGATAAAGCTTTGCATAATCTTCTGCCACATACGTCGTTCTGACCGGTAAAAAATGAGCTGACTTTGTGAGTCTATCCACAATCACCCATATGGAATCATACTTACGTCGAGAATGGGGTAAGCCTGAAATGAAGTCCATGTCAATCACTTCCCATTTCCAAGTTGGGATTTCTATAGCTTGCAACAATCCACCCGACTTTTGGTGCTCGATTTTCACTTGCTGACAATTATGACATTGAGCTACGAATTCCGCTATATCTTTCTTCATTTCATTCCACCAATATACATACTTAAGATCATGATACATTTTCGTTGCACCAGGGTGAACAGAATGACGGGAGCAATGAGCTTCTCTCAATATCTGGTGGCGTAGACCTGCCACATTGGGAACACATAATCTGCCTCGACATCGGAGAACTCCGTCTCCTGAAAGCTCAAATGATGACTCCTTTTTCTGAGAGAGTGTATCTATGTAATGCCTTAGCATGGGATCTTCGTATTGTCGCTCTTTCACTTCTGCTACTAGCGATGAGATCGCTGAATTCTGAATAGTAGCTCCTCTGCTACCTGAGTCCACTACTCGAACTCCTACGCTAGCTAACTGTTGGAGCTCACGAGCCATTTCTCTTCTCTCGGGTCGTACATCACATAAACTTCCCATAGATCTGCGGCTAAGAGCATCAGCTACAACATTTGCCTTTCCGGGGTGATACAAGATATCAACATCAAAATCTTTTAGCAGTTCTAACCATCGTCGTTGCCGCAAATTCAACTCTTTCTGCTTGAAGATATACTGAAGGCTCTTATGATCTGTGTAAATATCCACATGGACACTTTATAAATAATGTCTCCATATCTTTAACGCATGAACCACTGCGGCCAATTCTAGATCATGGGTCGGATAATTCCGTTCATGTTTCCGCAATTGCCTTGAAGCATACGCAATCACTTTACCATGTTGCATCAATACACAGCCTAACCCAACACCAGAAGCATCGCAATAAACAACATATCCTTCCAATCCCTCTGGAAGCGTCAAGACTGGGGCGAAAGTCAACCAACTTTTCAACTCTTGGAAGCTACGTTCACAAGCATCTGTCCGTTGAAACTTTGCCGATTTCTGGGTCAACTTTGTGAGTGGTGCCGAGATAGAAGAAAAACCTTCAACAAATCTCCTGTAATAACCTGCTAAGCCCAGAAAGCTACGAACCTCCGTAGGAGTCGTGGGCCGTGGCTGAGTCTTCACAGCCTCAATCTTTTGGCTATCTACTCGAATACCATCGGCTGCAACGATATGCCCCTGTAATGCCACTGAGTTCAACCAAAACTCGCATTTGGAAAACTTTGCAAACAACTCTCGAGTTCGAAGGACTCCGAGGACGGTACGCAAATGATCCGCATGCTCTGCCTCGGATCTAGAATATACCAAGATGTCGTCGATGAATACGATCACAAATAAATCCAAAAAAGGCCTGAACACATTATTCATCAGATCCATAAATGCCGCCGGCGCATTAGTTAGCCCAAATGACATCACCCGGAACTCAAAATGACCATACCTTGTTCTAAAGGCTGTCTTAGGGATATCTTTCTCCCTAACTCTAACTTGATGATACCCGGACCTCAAATCAATCTTTGAAAACCACCTGGCACCTTGCAATTGATCAAATAATTCATCAATCCTCGGAAGAGGATATTTATTCTTAATCGTCACCTTATTTAATTGCCGATAATCAATGCACATTCTCAAAGAGCCATCTTTCTTTTGGACAAACAATATGGGCGCACCCCATGGGGATGAACTAGGCCTAATAAAGCCTTTCTCAAGCAAGTCCTTCAATTGCTCCTTCAACTCTTTCAATTCTGCGGGTGCCATTCTATAAGGAGTATTAGATATCGGCTCAATGTCTGGCAACACATCGATGGTAAAATCAATCTCCCGCTCGGGCGGAAGGCCTGGAAGCTCTTCCGGGAACACATCCGAAAATTCATTCACTACGGGAACTGACTGAAGAGTCGGCGATTCAGCTACTACATCTTGAACTCACACTAAATGATAAATTCACCCTTTCATGATCATTTTCCTTGCCTTTAGATAGGAAATAAACCTACCTGTTGGTGATGCCGTATTCCCTTTCCATCCTAAAATTGGTTCTCCCGAAAATTGAAAACGAACCATTTTCATCCTACAATCCACATTGGCATAACAAGAAGCCAACCAATCCATGCCCATAATGACATCAAAATCTACCATTTCCAATTCAAGCAAATCAATCATGGTACCACGATCACAAATCATAATTACATAATTTCTATATACTCGGCTAGTTATTACCGATTCACCCACGGGTGTAGACACCTCAAAAGGTTTAATCAACTCTGGTTCGACTCTAAATCGACCCGCGACATACGGGGTAACATAATGAGAGAATACCGATAATATACCTGTAACCACGTCAGGAGAAGACTCAAGATCTTGGCGTCCAGCCAAAGCATAAATACGGTGCTGAGGACCGCTGGAACTGGGGGCTCTCCCTCTGCCTCTACCATGGCCGACTGGAGCATGTGAACCTGGCCCCATAGGGCGTACAGTGGCTGAAGATCCGGCTACCGACCCTGAAGGCTGGGTCCTACCCCTACCATGAACTGAGGAGCAATCAGGCATTATATGGCCTGGTCGACCACATGAATAGTAAACATCTGAACCCAATCGGCATCGACCCCAATGTAACATCCCACACTGGGAACATCGTAGTACGGGTGGCCTTGCCTGACCCGAATCAATTCTAAACTGAGACCCCGAATAACTCTTACTCGGCTCGGAACGAGTAGATCTGTCGAATCTCTGGCTTGATAACCGTGGAGGCGCACTAGTCACAGAATAGCCTGAGTGTCTGGACATCTGCTGTCTATGCTCGCCTCTGAACTCACTCACCGGACCTGAAAATCTGGCCCACTTACTGTGACCCCTATCTTGCTCGCGTTCACTTCTTTGTTGTTGCAAGCTTTCTTCTAAGTTCTGAGCATGGGCCTGAATGCGCGCAATATCCATACCGTCCTGAAGGGACGCAGTCAAGCATCTATCCATCAAGTGTGGCCCTAGGCCCTTCGGAAATCGGTGTACCCGGTCACCCATATCCGCTACCATGGCTGAAGCATACATAGCCAATGAGTTAAAGCGGAGACTATACTCTAGGGCACTCATACTACCTTGCCTCAAGTTCAAGAACTTATCGGCCCTAGCTCGCCGAACTTCTGGAGGCATATAGTGTCGGAGGAAAGCATCAACATACTCTTGCCATACCGGGGGAGGTGCATTCGCTCCCCGTGAAGCCATCCATACCGTATACCATTGGATTGAGACATCTCTCAATCTATACGACGCTAGCTCCCCGACTCGGTGTCCGAAGCATGTATCAATCGGAGCGTCCTCAACATACCATCGATAAAATCCTGAGGGTCCTCCCTTTGATCCAAAGAATTTCGGAGGGTTCAAAGTAACGAAGTCACGGGCCCTTACACTAACAGCCCTATCACCTTGCCCTGAACTTTGCCTCTAAGTCTGAGGCGCAACCAACTTAGTAAGCAAATGTATGGCCTCTTTCACATCTTGGCACGAAGCATCCGGTGGAGGAGCTGGAGGTGCTGGAGCTTGGGCTAAGGCTCCCTCACGCTCCTTTAATATAGGCACTGAACGGGAGGACTGAGATTGACCCGCACTCTGGGACTCACTTTCCTCTACTACCGGTGGCGGCGCTCTTTCAGCCCGTTTTTCTGCCACCGTCTTGCACTTTTGGGCTGCTGTAGCTTTTCTCTTTCTAGGCATTTCTAAAATACACAACACACGATTAAGGAACAAGAATTTCTTATATAACAGCTCTATCGCACGATTTCTTATGAAGAAAGAAGGTCATTTATTCCTAAAATGTCTGCAACTTCTTGTTTATAAGTGTGGCGTGCAACACACCTATAACCAAGACTCTACTAGACAAGGCTCGTAGACACACCCTAGGACTGAATCGCTCTGATACCACTTTTGTCACGACCCGACTAGGTGGGCCGCGATGAGCACCCGGTGCTATCCCACCCCGGGTACTCCTCAACATACCTTCACATAACATCTAGGTGAGCCACATAGTAAAACATACATTTCTTTTCATCAATCACGCTAGTCCCATTGGATGACAACATCTTTAAATCGTCATTGGAATTTATGCCACATCAATGTACATGAGCCGACGGGGCTATCAAAATGATATACAAAATATAGGCCGACAAGGCCAGACATATCTAACCATGTACACGTAACTACGAGCCTATAAGAAGAGTATAAAATATCACATGAGCGGGACAGGACCCCGCTATGCCCATAATTATGTACACAAAAGAATAAGTACCCAAAAGCTATGGCTCCGAATGAAATGGAGCTCTGCTATGTAAACTCTGAGTAAGCAGCTATGGATCAAGCCTGTCTCCCTATGCACCTGCGGGCATGACGCATCGTCCCAAACAAAAGGACGTCAGTACGAAGAATGTACTGAGTATGTAAAGCATGATCAATATCAATATGAAAGCATAATCTGCAACATAAGAAACAACATGAGGTAGGAGATAGTAACGTCATCATCATGGGCACTTACTTGCCTTACATAGGATCTTACCATCTCTAATACGTATTTATATACATACATCCATATCTGTATCAATACTTGCATCCGTACCATATTCGTGCTCGTATTCGTATATTCACCCTTATTCACATTCATATCGTATCATATTCGTATACATATCATATACATCATTTTTTACATAGCATACCCGACCATACAGGATCGGTGTTTCATACATACTTGGCCAACCAAGGCTCGAGGTTACTCGTACCTGGCCCTACCAAGGCTTCAGGGTTATATCTACCTGGCCCTACCAAGGCGTCAGGGTTGTCCGTACCATCTGCAGAGGTGTGCGCGCATTTCATAATCGTATACATACTTATTTACATATCATACCCGGCCTCATAAGCTCGGGGCTCTATAATAGTCACTCATAGATACATATACATAATAGCTCATAAGCTTCATTATTATCAACGTCATTATCATCATCTTCATCATTATCGTCGTCGATATCATTATCACTATCATCGTCATTCGTCACATCCATCTTTAAAGGCGTACTCGTTATACGATGACAGGAGTACAATTGCAGCGTATCAAGAATCGTGAGCTTGCTAGCTCGGAAGATCAAATCAATTGAAGGATATCATACTCTTACAGAAGATTTAGATGTTTGGCCAAATAACCATGCCTTATGAAAGAAGGGTTAGCCTTACATACCTTTCCGTTGCACTATTCAACACTTGAGCGTTCTCCTCCAATGCTAGCGTTTCTACCTTCATTGAAGTCATACTATCATTAGAATCGATAGCTACCATATATGACTAAAGCTAGAGAAAATCGGACAGCATCTCCTCCATAACGTATCTCAACTCCCAAACGTCAATAATAAATTCACGATGCCATAACAATAGCCATTACTCATTCATATTATCCATATTTCTAGACTTACATTCAATTCATCCATAACCATGGCCATGACACACACGACGTCCATTTACATACATTGTTCATCTCATGTTCTCAACATCATTTATATCGTATTTACAACACAATACATCAAGACCCATAGCTCAATTCATACTATTTCTCAAAATGACACTATTCCATATTCATGACTCATTTTTCTATACTCTTCTACAATCCAAGTATTTCAACTCTTAAATACCTTAAACAACATAGAAATATCATGAATCTTACCTTAAATGTTGTAGGAACAAGCTTTAGTTGATAATACTCCAGTTTGAGCAAAACCCTGGTTTATCTCCATTTGGATTTCTTGACCTTGGATGATCTTGATGGTTTTATTGCACTTTATTCCCCTGATTTATGTTGTTGATCACCAAATATCCTTGAATTCTTGTGGAATATATGTAGAGAGATGTTCTAGAGAGAAGGGGTGTGATGTAGAAGTGAAATGAAATAAGCCTTGGTCCCCTTATTTAATGACTTAAAAATCTGATTTGAAGTGCACAGTCGTCGTAAACTTGGTTTACGGTCCGTTTTCCAGTTTACGGACCGTCCCTCGTGGTCGTATTTAATCATATCAGAACCAGAAACTCAGGCTAAAGCATGGTGATTTACGATCACGGTTTACGGGCCGTAAACCACTTTACGGTCCGTATTTCAGGTCGTATTTAACCATTTGATCATTTGGCAGAAATTTGATGTTTTGGAATCCAAAATATGACATGGCAGTTTACGTCCGTATACCACTTTACGGTCCGTATTTCACTTTACGACTAACTGGCCAGAATGCAAACCTGCACCTTTTCACATTTCCAAAACCTATAATGATTCATTATGGAGCATAACATATCTCTTATTGTAATTGCCTTCGGAATCTTACTTAGGGTCGTCAAATGTTATTTCTTACTCATGAAAACATCGAATACTCGTACTCCTCGCGGGTCCATTCACTTGGACAACAACGGAGGATTTTTTCGAGGTGTAACATTCTTCCCCCCTTAAGAACATTCGTCCTCGAATGTTAAAGTCTTCGGGGATTCTATAAAAATTTCTCCAGTCTCCCCTATAATATGGCACTACCATCCTATCACAACAACCCATAATATCGATGCCTCACAGGGCCACAACACAATAGCATACAAATTTGGCCACACACGACCCAAAAAGCATAAAAGGAAACATACATACCTTAAAATCTTGACGTCTCATCTTGGATTTCTTCCACGGGCTGAAATAAATGTGGGTATCTGGATCGCATACTTTCTTCCGCTTCCCATGTCATTTCTTCTCGTTTACTGCTTTTCCACAAGACCTTAACTGAGGCTACTTCTTTGTTTCTAAGCCTCCGTACTTGCCTATCTAGTATGGCAATGGGCAATTCCTCATAAGTCAACTTTTTCGTCACTTGAACATCATTTATAGGAACAATCTTAGTAGGATCTCCTACACATTTCTGAAGCATCGAGACATGGAAAACTGGATGGACTGACTCCAAATCCAGAGGTAGATCTAATTCATAGGCCACCTTGCCCACTTTCCGCACAATCTCATAAGGCCCAATGTACCGAGGACTGAGCTTCCCCTTTTTGCCAAATCTCATTACACCCCTCATAGGCGACACTTTCAAGAATACCCAATCTTTCACTTTGAACTCCAAGTCTCTTCGGCGATTATCCGCATAGGACTTTTGACGACTTTGGGCGGCTGCTAACAACCGATCTTGTACGAGTTTGACTTTCTCTATAGCTTGCTGGACCAAATCAGGCCCTATCAATTTAGCCTCTCCTATTTCAAACCACCCGATTGGGGATCTACATTTTCGCCCATATAAAGCTTCATACGGTGCCATTTCAATGCTAGAATGATAATTGTTATTGTAAGCAAATTCAAAGAATGGCAAATGGGCATCCCAATTTCCTCCAAAATCTATCATACATGCCGGCAACATATCTTCAAGAGTCTCAATGGTACGCTCGGCTTGTCCATCAGTCTGCGGGTGAAATGCCGTACTAAGGCTCAATTGGGTCCCTATTGGAAAGACTTCCAAAAATTGGCTGTAAACTGACTTCCTCTGTCTGAGATAACAGATACTGGAACACCATGGAGTCTATCTCTTTAAGATAAAGCTTTGCATAATCTTCTGCCACATACGTCGTTCTGACCGGTAAGAAATGAGCTGACTTTGTGAGTCTATCCACAATCACCCATATGGAATCATACTTACGTCGAGAATGGGGTAAACCTGAAATGAAGTCCATGTTAATCAATTCCCATTTCCAAGTTGGGATTTCTATAGCTTGCAACAATCCACCCGACTTTTGGTGCTCGATTTTCACTTGCTGACAATTATAACATTGAGCTACGAATTTCGCTATATCTTTCTTCATTTCATTCCACCAATATACATACTTAAGATCATGATACATTTTCGTTGCACCAGGGTGAACAGAATGACGGGAGCAATGAGCTTCTCTCAATATCTGGTGGCGTAGACCTGCCACATTGGGAACACATAATCTGCCTCGACATCGGAGAACTCCATCTCCTGAAAGCTCAAATGATGACTCCTTTTCTTAGAGAGTGTATCTCTGTAATGCCTTAGTATGGGATCTTCGTATTATCGCTCTTTCACTTCTGCGACTAGCGACGAGATCGCTGAATTCTGAATAGTAGCTCCTCTGCTACCTAAGTCCACTACTCGAACTCCTAGGCTAGCTAACGGTTAGAACTCACGAGGCATTTCTCTTCTCTTGGGTCGTACATCACATAAACTTCCCATAGATCTGCGGCTAAGAGCATCAGCTACAACATTTGCCTTTCCGAGGTGATACAAGATATCAACATCATAATCTTTTAGCAATTCTAACCATCGTCGTTGCCACAAATTCAACTCTTTCTGCTTGAAGATATACTGAAAGCTCTTATTATCTATGTAAATATCCATAGGGACACCGTATAAATAATGTCTCCATATCTTTAATGCATGAACTACTGCAGCCAATTCTAGATCATGGGTCAGATAATTCCGTTCATGTTTCCGCAATTGCCTTGAAGCATACTCAATCACTTTACCATGTTGCATCAATACACAGCCTAACCCAACACCAGAAGCATCGCAATAAACAACATATCCTTCCAATCCCTCTGGAAGCGTCAAGACTGGAGCGGAAGTCAACCTACTTTTCAACTCTTGGAAGTTACGTTCAGAAGCATCTGTCCATTAAAACTTTACCGATTTCTGGGTCAAGATAGAAGAAAAACCTTCAACAAATCTCCTGTAATAACCTGCTAAGCCCCGAAAGCTACGAACCTCCGTAGGGGTCGTGGGCCGTGGCCGAGTCTTCACAGCCTCAATCTTTTGGCTATCTACTCGAATACCATCGGCTGCAACGATATGCCCCAGAAATGCCACTGAGTTCAACCAAAACTCGCATTTGTAAAACTTTGCAAACAACTCTCGAGTTCGAAGGACTCCGAGGACGGTACGCAAATGATCTGCATGCTCTGCCTCGGATCTAGAATATACCAAGATGTCGTCGATGAATACGATCACAAATAAATCCAGAAAAAGCCTGAACACATTATTCATCAGATCCATAAATGCCGCCGGCGCATTAGTTAGCCCAAATGACATCACCCGGAACTCAAAATGACCATACCTTGTTCTAAAGGCTGTCTTCGGGATATCTTTCTCCCTAACTCTCACTTGATGATACCCGGACCTCAAATCAATCTTAGAAAACCACTTGGCACCTTGCAATTGATCAAATAATTCATCAATCCTTAGAAGCGGATATTTATTCTTAATCGTCACCTTGTTCAATTGCCGATAATCAATGCACATTCTCAAGGAGCCATCTTTCTTTTGGACAAACAATACGGACGCTCCCCACAGGGATGAACTAGGCCTAATAAAGCCTTTCTCAAGCAAGTCCTTAAATTGCTCCTTCAACTCTTTCAATTCTGCGGGTTCCATTCTATAAGGAGTATTAGATGTCGGCTCAGTGTCTGGCAAAACATCGATGGCAAAATCAATCTCCTGCTCGGGAGAAAGGCCTGGAAGCTCTTCGGGGAACACATCCGGAAATTCATTCACTAAGGGAACTGACTGAAGAGTCGGCGATTCAGCTTCTACATCTTGAACTCACACTAAATGATAAATGCACCCTTTCGTGATCATTTTTCTTGCCTTTAGATAGGAAATAAACCTACCTGTTGGTGATGCCGTATTCCCTTTCCATCCTAAAACTGGTTCTCCCGAAAATTGGAAACGAACCATTTTCATCCTACAATCCACATTGGCATAACGAGAAGCCGACCAATCCATGCCCATAATGACATCAAAATCTACCATTTCCAATTCATGCAAATCAATCATGGTACGACGATCACAAATCATAATTACACAATTTCTATATACTCGGCTAGCTATTACTGATTCACCCACGGGTGTAGACACCTCAAAAGGTTTAATCGACTCCGGTTCGACTCTAAATCTACCCGAGACATACGGGGTAACATACGACAATGTAGAGCCCGGATCAATCAAAGCATATACATCTTGAGAGAATACCGATAATATACCTGTAACCACGTCAGGAGAAGACTCAAGATCTTGGCGTCCAGCCAAAGCAAATATACGGTGTTGAGGACCGCTGGTGCTGGGGGCTCTCCCTCTGCCTTTACCATGGCCGACTGGCGCATGTGAACCTGGCCCCACAGGGCGTACAGATGCTGAAGATTCGGCTACCGACCCTAAAGGCTGGGTCCTACCCCTACCATGAACAGAGGGGCAATCACGCATAATATGGCCTGGTCGACCACATGAATAGCAAACATCTGAACTCAATCGGCATCGACCCCAATGTAACTTCCCACACTGGGAACATCGTAGTACGGGTGGCCTTGCCTGAGCCGAATCATCTCTAAACTGAGACCCCGAATAACTCTTACTCGGCCCGTAACGAATAGTTCTGTCGAATCTCTGGCCTGAAAACCGTGGAGGCGCACTAGTCACAGAATAGCCTGAGTGTCTGGACATCTGCTGTTTATGCCCGCCTCTGAACTCACTCACCGGACCTGAAAATCTGGCCCTCTTACTATGACCCCTATCTTGCTCGCGTTGACTTCTTTGCAACAGCAAGCTTTCTTCTAAGTTCTGAGCATGGGCCTGAATGCGCGCAATATCCATACCATCCTGAAGGGACGCAGTCAAGCATCTATCCATCAAGTGTGGTCCTAGGCTCTTCAGAAATCGGTGTACCCGGTCACCCATATCCGCTACCATGGCTGAAGCATACCTATCCAAGGAGTTAAAGCGGAGACTATACTCTAGGGCACTCATACTACCTTGCCTCAATTTCAAGAACTTATCGGCCCTAGCTCGCCGAACTTCTGAGGCATATAGTGTCGGAGGAAAGCATCAACAAAACTCTTGCCATACTGGGGGAGGTGCATTGGCTCCCCGTGAAGCCGTCCATACCGTATACCATTGGATCGAGACATCTCTCAATCTATACGACGCTAGCTCCACCAACTCGGTGTCCGAAGCACGTATCAATCGGAGCGTCCTCAACATACCATCGATAAAATCCTGAGGGTCCTCCTCCGACTTTGATCCAAAGAATTCCGAAGGGTTCAAAGTAATGAAGTCACGGGCACTTGCACTAACAGCCCTATCACCTTGCCCTGAACTTTGCCTCTGAGTCTGGGCCGCAACCAACTAAGTAAGCAAATGTATGGCCTTTTGCACATCTTGGCCCGAAGCATCCGGTGGAGGAGCTGGAGGTGCTGGAGCTGGGGCTGAGGCTCCCTCACGTTTCTCTAATATAGGCACTGAACGGGAGGACTGATATTGAGCCGCACTCTGGGACTCACTTTCCTCTACTACCGGTGGCAGCACTCTTTCAGCTCACTTTTGTGCCACTGTCTTGCCCTTTGGGGCTGCTGTAGCTTTTTTCTTTCTATGCATTCCAGAAATACATAACACACGATTAAGGAACAAGAATTTCTTATATCACAGCTCTATCGCACGATTTCTTATGAAGAAAGAAGGTCATTTATTCCTAAAATGTCCGCAGCTTCTTGTTTATAAGTGTGGCGTGCAAAACACCCATAACCAAGACTCTACTGGACACGGCTCGTAGACACACCCTAGGACTAAACCGCTCTGATACCACTTTTGTCACGACCCGACTAGGTGGGCCGCGATGAGCACCCAGTGCCATCCCACCCCGGGCACCCCTCGACATACCTTCACATAACATATAGGTGAGCCACATAGTAAAACATACATTTCTTTTCATCAGTCACGCTAGTCCCATTAGACGACAACATCTTTAAATCGTTATTGGCATTATATGCCACATCAATGTACATGAGCCGACGAGGCTATCAAAATGATATACAAAATATAGGCCGACAAGGTCAGACATATCTAACCATAATTATCACATGAGCGGGACTGGACCCCGCTATGCCCATAATTATGTACACAAAAGAATAAGTACTCAAAAGCTATGGCTCCGAATGAAATGGAGCTCTGCTATGTAATCTCTGAGTAAGAAGCTATGGATAAAGCCTGTCTCCCTGTGCACCTTCGGGCATGACGCAGCGTCCACAAACAAAAGGACGTCAGTACGAAGAATGTACTGAGTATGTAAAGCATGATCAATGTCAACATGAAAGCATAATGTGCAACATAAGAAACAACATGAGGTAGGAGATAGTAACGTCATCATCATGGGCACTTACTTTCCTTACATAGGATCTTACCATCTCTAATACGTATTTATATACATACATCCATATCCGTATCCATACTCGCAGTCGTACCATATTCGTGCTCGTATTCGTATATACACCCTTATTCACATTCATATCGTATCATATTCATATTCATATCATATACATAATCATATCATATACATCATTATTTACAAATCATACCCGACCATACAGGATCTGTGTTTCATAGATACTTGGCCAACCAAGGCTTAAGGTTACTCATACCTGGCCCTACCAAGGCTTCAGGGTTATATGTACCTGGCCCTACCAAGGTGTCAGGGTTGTCCGTACCATCTGCAGAGGTATGCGCGCATTTCGTAATCGTATACATACTTATTTACATATCATACCCGGCCTCATAAGCTCGGGGCTCTAAAATTGTCACTCATTGATACATATACATAATAACTCATAAGCTTTATTATTATCAACATCATTATCATCATCTTCATCATTATCGTCGTCGATATCATTATCACTATCATCGTCATTCGTCACATCCATCTTTATAGGCATACTCGTTATACGATGACAGTAGTACAATTGTAGCGTAACAAGAATCGTGAGCTTGCTAACTCGGAAGATCAAATCAATTGAAGGATATCATACTCTTACAGAAGATTTGGATGTTTGGCCAAAGAACCATGCCTTATGAAAGAAGGGTTAGCCTTACATACCTTTCCGTTGCACTATTCTAAACTTGCGCGTTCTCCTCCAATACTAGCGTTTCTACCTTCATTGAAGTCATACTATCATTAGAATCGATAGCTAGCATATATGACTAAAGCTAGAGAAAATCAGACAGCATCTCCTCCATAACGTATCTCAACTCCTAAACGTCAATAATAAATTCATGATGCCATAACAATAGCCATTACTCATTCATATTATCCATATTTCCAGACTTACATTCAATTCATCCATAACCATGGCCATAACACACACGACGTCCATTTACATACATTGTTCATCTCATGTTCTCAACATCATTTATATCGTATTTACATCACAATACATCAAGACCTATAGCTCAATTCATACTATTTCTCAAAATGACACTATTCCATATTCATGACTCATTTTTCTATACTCTTCAACAATCCAAGTATTTCAACTCTTAACTACCTTAAACAACATATAAATATCATGAATCTTACCTTAAATGTTGTAGGAACAAGCTTTAGTTGGTAATAATACTCCACTTTGAGCAAAACCCTAGTTTATCTCCATTTGGATTTCTTGACCTTGGATGATCTTGATGGTTTTCTTACACTTGATTCCCTTGATTTATGTTGTTGATCACCAAATATCCTTGAATTCTTGTGGAATATATGTAGAGAGATGTTCTAGAGAGAAGGGGTGTGATGTAGAAGTGAAATGAAATAAGCCTTGGTCCCCTTATTTAATGACTTAAAAATCTGATTTGAAGTGCACAGTGGTCGTAAACTTGGTTTACGGTCCGTATTCCAGTTTACAAACCGTCCTTCATGGTCATATTTAATCATATCAGAACCAAAAAATCAGGCTGAAACGTGGTGATTTACGATCACAGTTTACGGGCCATAAACCACTTTACGGTCCGTATTTCGGGTCGTATTTAACCATTTGATCATTTGGCAGAAAGTTGAAGTTTTGGAAGATAAAATATGACATGGCAGTTTACGGACCGTATACCACTTTACGGTATGTATTTCACTTTACTACCAACTGGCCAGAATGCAAACCTGCAACTTTTCACATTTCCAAAACCTATAATTATTCATTATGGAGAATAACCTATCTCTTATTGCAATTGCCTTCGGAATCTTACTTAGGGTCGTCAAATGTTATTTCTTACTCCTGAAAACATCGGATACTCGTACTCCTCACGGGTCCATTCACTTGGACAACAACGGAGGATTTTTCCGAGGTGTAACATCCTTATTTCGAAGTCTTCGCACTTGCCTATCTAGGATGGCAATAGGCACTTCCTCATACGTTAGTTTTTCTGTCACTTGCACATCATCAATCGGAACAATCCTCATAGGATCTCCAACACACTTACGGAGGATCGAAACATGGAAGACTGGATGGACTGATTCAAGCTCTGAAGGCAAGTCCAATTCATAGGCTACGTGACACACCTTACGGATAATTTTATAGGGTCCGATGTATCGAGGACTCAACTTCCCTTTCTTGCCAAATCTCATCACCCCTTTCATGGGCGACACCTTTAAAAATACTCAATCATCAACCTGAAATTCCAAGTCCCGTCGGAGATTGTCCGCATAAGACTTTTGGCGACTTTGGGCTGTCAACAATCGATCTCAGATCACCTTGACTTTTTCTACTGCTTGCTGAACCAATTCAGGGCCTATTAACTGCACTTCTCCTATTTCAAACCATCCGATCGGGGATCTACACTTCCTTCCATATAATGCTTCATACGAAGCCATCTGGATACTGGAATGATAACTATTGTTGTATGCAAATTCAATAAGGGGTCAGTGATCGTCCCAACTACCATCGAATCCAGCACACATGCTCATAGCATATCTTCCAAGGATTGTATAGTACGTTCGGCTTGCCCATCAGTTTGCGGATGGAATGTCGTGTTGAGCCTTACTTGAGTACCCAATCCTTCTTGGAAAGACTTCCAGAACTTGGCTGTAAATTGTGCTCCTCTATCTGTGATAATGGATAGTGGAATACCATGAAGTCGCATAATTTCTTTGAGGTACAATCTCGCATAATCTTCTGCTGACTAGGTAGTTCTAACCGGAAGAAAATGAGCTGCTTTCGTGAGTCTGTCCACAATCACCCATATGGAATCATACTTGCCTCGGGAAGGGGGTAATCCCACGATAAAATCCATATTGATCACCTCCCACTTCCAAGCAGGTATTTCCATTGCTTGCAATAATCCTCCTGGCTTTTGATGTTCGACTTTTACTTGTTCGCAATTTGGACACTGAGCTACAAATTCCGCTATGTCTCTCTTCATGCCAACCCACCAATATATTAATTTAAGATCATGATACATCTTGGTTGCACCTGGGTGAATAGAATACCGAGAATAATGGGCTTCCTCTAGAATTCGACGACGCAATTCTGCCACATTCGGCACACACAGCCTGCCTCGATATCTTAGAATTCCATCCGTGGAGACATCAAATGGAGACTTCTCTGTTTGATGAGATATGTCTCTATAATGGCATAGTTTAGGATCTTCATACTGATGCTCTTTCACTTCCATGTTCAAGGACAAGACTGTGGAATCATTAATACCAATCCCTGCACTACTCAAATTAATTAAATGTACTCCAAGATTAGCTAATTGATGGAGCTCGTGAACCATCTCTTTCTTTTCTGGAGGAACTTCGCATAAAATGCCCATTGATCGGCGGCTAAGCGCATAAGCTACTACATTTGCCTTTCCGGGGTGGTATAAAATATTCACATCATAATCTTTCAGCAATTCTAACCACCGCCTCTGCCGCAGATTTAATTCCTTCTGCTTGAAAATGTATTGAAGACTTTTGTGATCTGTATAGATATCGACATGCACACCGTACAAGTAATGTCTCCACATCTTCAGTGCATGAATAACCGTAGCCAATTCGAGATCATGAGTTGGGTAGTTCTTTTCATGTTTCCGCAGCTGTCTCGAAGCATAAGCAATGACTCTACCAGGCTGCATTAACACACATCCTAGCCCAACACCGGAAGCATCACAGTACACTACATAGCCATCTGGCCCTTTTGGAAGTGTTAAGACCGGAGCTGAGGTCAATCTGTCTTTCAATTCTTGGAAGCTGCATTCACAACCATCATTCCACTAAAATTTAGCTGACTTCTGGGTTAGCTTCGTCAATGGGGCTGAAATAGATGAGAAGCCCTCTACGAATATTCTATAATAACCTGCCAAACCCAGAAAACTACAGACTTCTGTAGGCGTCGTAGGCCTTGGCCAAGTCTTCACAGCCTCAATTTTCTGAGTGTCGACTCGAATACCATCATTTGAAATAAAATGGCTCAAAAATGTTACGGAATTCAACCAAAACTCGCACTTTGAAAATTTTGCATATAATTCTCGGGCTCGAAGGATTCCAAGAACAATTCGCAAATGATCTGCATGTTCTAATTCTGTGCGAGAGTACACCAGAATATCATCAATGAATACTATCACAAATAAGTCCAAAAGTGGCCTGAACACATTATTCATCAAATTCATAAACACGGCCGGAGCGTTAGTCAACCCAAACGACATCACCCAGAACTCATAATGGCCATATCTCGTTCTGAAGGCTATTTTAGGAATATCTTCGTCTCTAACTCTTACTTGATGATAAACCGACCTCAAGTCTATTTTAGAAAACCACTTGGCACCCTGCAGTAGATCAAATAAATCATCAATCCTTGGGAGAGGATATTTATTCTTTATCGTCACTTGTTCAGCTGCCTATAATCGATGCACATTCGTAGGGAACCGTCTTTCTTTCTCACGAACAAGACTGGTGCTCCCCACGGCGATGAACTGGGTCTAATAAACCCCTTCTCAAGTAAATCTTTCAACTGAGCTCTTTTAATTCTGTCGGAGCCATTCGATACGGAGAAATAGAAATAGGCTTGGTGTCCGGCAACACATCAACGGCGAAATCAACTTCTCTTTCTGGAGGAAGGCCTGGAAGTTCATCAGGAAATACATCCGGAAATTCATTCACTACCGGAACGGATTGGAAAGTTGGCGACTTTGCTTCAGTGTCATGAACTAGAACTAGATGATAAATATATCCCTTGGCTATCATCTTTCTTGCCTTAAGGTAGGAAATAAACCTACCTTTTGGAGATGCTGCATTACCCTTCCACTCAAGCACGGGCTCTCCCGGAAATTGGAATCGAACTACTTTCAATCGGCAATAAACATTAGCATAACATGATGCCAACCAATCCATACCCATAATCACATCAAAATCTAACATTTCCAGCTCAATCAAATTAGCTTTGGTCTGGCGATCACATATCACAATTACACAATTACACAATTTTTATACACTTGTCTAGCTATAACGGGATCACCAACCGGAGTAGATACCTCAAAAGGTTTGATTGACTCAAGTTTCACCCCAATACAACCAGCAACATATGGAGTAATATAAGAAAATATAGAACCCAGATCTATCAATGCATACACATCACGGTAGAATATAGACAATATACCTGTAACCACATCCGGGGAGGACTTGAGATCCTGTCGTCCGGCTAAAGCATATACACGGGGCTGAGTGGCACCTGAAGTAGATGCTGCCCCTCTGCCTCTACCTCGACCTGCTGACATCTGGGGAGTTTGCCCTACCAAGCGTACTGAGGAAGAACCAGTTGTTGAACCTGTGGGCTGAACCCCACCTTTACCATACCGCGAAGGACAATCTCGCATCAAATGTCCAGTCTGTCCGCAAACATAGCAAGCATCTGTGTCTTGGCGACATGGCCCTGAGTGTAATTTCCGGCACCGGCTACATCGTGGAACTGGTGGTCTCCTCTGACTATAATCACCCCCAAACTGAGAACCCGAAGCTCTCAAACTCTGACCCTGTCCTGAAGGAAAAGAGCGATCAAATCTCCTATCTACAAATCGTGGAGGCGCACTAGTCACTGACTGGCCTGAATGTCGGGAATAAGTCTGCCTGGATCCCCCTCTATAGTCGCTACCCGTCCCCATAGATCTGGCCCGCTTGCTTTGCCTTCTATCAATATCACGATCACTCTTTTGTGGTTGTTGTCGTCCCTCTAAATTCTGGGCATGGGCTTGTATTCGGGAAATATCCATCCCTTCTTGCAACGAAGCCGTCAAGCAATCTCTGAACAAATGTGGCCCCAAGCCACTCACAAATCTATGCACCCGATCTCCCATGTCGACCACCATAGTCGGGGTATATCTAGCCAAAGAATTAAATTGCATGCTATACTCCCGGGCACTCATATTTCTTTGCTTCAAATTTATAAATCTATCCGCTCTAGCTCGGCGGACCTCGGGTGGCAAATAGTGACGGATAAAAGCATCTACAAATTCTTGCCATACGGTGGAGGCGCATTTTCTTGTCGCGATGCTATCCAATTATTATACCACAATACCGCCACATCTCGGAGTCTATACGATGCCAACTCCACGAACTCAGTCTCGGAGGCATGAATAATTTTCAATGTCCTCAACATCTCATCTATGAAACCTTGCGGGTCTTCATCCGATTTTGACCCGAAACACTCCGGAGGGTTCAAACTCATAAAGTCACGGGCTCAGGTACTAGCTGACCGATCACTTGGGCCCGTATTCTGCCACTGTGCCTGAGCGGCAACCAACTGTGTCAGTAGATGTATGGCCTCGGCCACTTGTTGACCCGAAGCAACCGGTGGAGGAATTGGAGCTGGATCTCCTCCTTGTTCTTCCACATTAGGCGGGGTGGAAGAAGTGTTAGATAAGGCCTCATTATGTGATTCACCCTCTTCTATATTCATCGGAGGCTCTCTCTCTACCCATCTTTTTATCGTAGTCTTGCCCTTCTGGGGGGCTGTGGCTTTTCCCTTTGGCGGCATTTCTGAAATCACAACACACTATTAGGGAGGATGAAATCTTATACACAGCTCTATCGCACGATCTCATAAGAAGAAAGATGGTCATTTTTCCTAAATGCCCTGTAGCCTCTTGTTTATTAGCGTGGCGCGCAACACACCATAAACAAGACTCTACTAGACACTGCTCGTAGACACTCCCTAGGACTGAACTGCTCTGATACCACTTTTGTCAGGACCCTCCTAGGGCCGCGACGGGTACCCGGGGCTAACCACCGAGCACCGCTCGTTCTATTACTCATTATACTTATTCAACGTTCCTTTATCAATTTCATAACCAAATTGTAATAAAATTGTCTTTCATTTGAAAACATAAACACTTTTATATACTTAAGCCCTTCGGCCATCAAAATAATATATACATATACATGGTAGCAACCTCGTGAGACCACATCACCCACAATGCGCATCTACGAGCCTCTACTAAAGTACTAGACATATGGATGGGACAGGACCCCGTCATGCCCAATATATACAAATGTACGCAATAGAATAATCAAGCATCTCCGGAACAAAGGAGTGCTTTCAATCAGCTAACCGCTCCTACGAGTCTGGGTCGAGCTCACCTCCCTGTCTACCTGTGGGCATGAACACAGCGTCCAAAGAAAACGGATGTCAGTACAAACATTGTACTGAGTATTTAAGACAGGAATGAAACAAATATAACAGAAGGATCATAAGCCATAAGAGAAGGATGTGACCTGCATAAGTTTCATAGGCAAATACATTTCGTACATATATCATATTTTACATAATCATGGCACATATGTCATCACATCACATATATCATCACATCATAATCCTCATCGTTAACCCGCGTCCGGGTAACCATCATATGTCGCCCACTAGTGGTGATCATGCCCGGCCCTCTAGGCTCGGTGTAAACATAGCAGCCCGCCTTAGCTGTGACATGCCCGGCCATTTATGCACGGTGGAATCATATGCAGCCCGCATTAGCGGTGACATGCCCGGCCATTTAGGCACGGTTGAATCGTATCGTCATGTAATCACTCGTAACCCATCATTAATACACATCTCATGAATATATCATAATCTTATCATAGCTTGGCATTTTTACACATAATATAAGCATATTACAGGCTAGCATTATTGATCATCAAATGCTATTTCCTACTTATCCAAATCACCGTATACCTCGTGTTCCACGCTAGCCTATTCACTGTACATTAACGAGAAATTTTTCAAGGTGTAACAACATATATGCATATACAAATTCCGCGTTGTACCTTAATAAAACATAGAGGTCAATATATAGTATCTCAAAAGCTTAACCACTGCCTCAACCTTGCTGGTGGCCTCAACGCTGTCGACAGTGGAGTCAACACTGCTGACGACCGTCAACTTACAGGCGTCAAGTTGTAGCAGCCTCTGATTCTCAGGGCTGGTTGATGGTGCAAGGTTGACGGACCGTCGACCATGTTGATGGCTCGTCAATCTTCCCGTCAAGTTGCACATTTCTGAACCTTCTTCCGATGTTGATTCGTTTAAATTCTAATCCTTTGATATTTAGCAGTCATAGGCTCATACCTTGGTACAAATGAAATAACATACTCAACACCTCAAAAGCTCGGAGATAAATCTTAGTACTCGAGACCAATGCGACTCATACATATATATATAAGGATCGAAAAACTGCTTCGAAATGACTTGACTTTCTTGATCTTCCTTAAACATTTGGGTCCTCCTTTAATTTTTCCTCATAGGAAACATGTTAATTCGTTCTCGTACTTCTATATCCGCTTCCTCACTTACGTATAGTGCCATCTTACTATTTCTCTCCCCTCACATAGGGTCATTGCTAATTCCTCCTTCAATCACCCATTACTAAACTCCCTTAATCTACAATGACATCTTACCCTTGCAGCACACATATACTCAAATAGCTTAGATTTCGAGAAATTTTGGCAGAGTTTCCTCTCTAAATCTTGCTATCCCAATCCTGCACACAGCCCATAAAATACATCTAATGCCTCACAGGTTGCCCATAAAACCCATAGAATACACATGATGCACAACTCAGCCACACATGGCTATTGGTATGAAAAGGATATAAGATAATAAAGCTCACTTCATATGCCATATCTAGGCATCCTTCTTGCAAAACATCAAATTTATTTCCTAAACCCTTCGTTAATCAATCCTCTTAAATGAAAGTTCATATACTCATAAGACGTTCTTTTTGCATACGCTCCTTTACTTCCTTCTGTAATTAATCAATCAAATTTGTGTTTCATTATTACTATCAACATTAGCTATAGCTAGATCACCAACTTGCAAAAACACCACAAAAGGTTTAATCGATTCAGACTCTATCCCAAACTTACCGACAACAATTGGAGTACCATGTAACACATAAACCCCGGATCAATCAGTACATACACATCATAAAAGAATGCTAGTAATATACCTGTGATACTATCAGGGAAAGACTCGGGATCCTATCGCCCAGTCAGTGCATAGGTGTGAGGCTGAGGGCCACTCGAACCGGCCGCCTCTCCTCGATCCCTACCACGGCCTACTGGTGCCTGTGAACCTTGCCCCGGAAGGCATACAGAAAATGAAAAACCAGTTGTTAATCCTGTGGGCTGAACCCTACCTCTACCACACATCGATGGACTGTCACGCTGAATATGGCCTGGCCGACCACAAGCGTAACAAACACCTAAACCCCATCGGCACGGTCCCCCATGCAACCTACGACACTGAGTACACCGTGGTACAGGTGATCTCGTCTGACTGGAACCACTCCTAATCTGAGAACTGAGAACTCTGGAACTCTGAGTTGGCCCAAGATAAGCGGATCTATCAAACCAGGGTCCAGGAAACCGCGGAGGCACACTAGCTGCTGAATAAGCTAAGTGTCTATAGAACTGCGCCTCGGGCCATCTCTGGATCACTGTCAAACCCTGAGAACCTAGACCTCTTGCTCGAACCCCTACTACTATGGCCCGCACCCTGTCGCTGAGCCTGAGCGGCTACTAACTGGGTCAGCAAAACAATGGCCTCTCTCATCTCCTGGCCTGAGGCATCTGGTGGAGGAACTGGGGTACTGGAGCTGGAGCTGAGGCTCCTCTTCGCTCCTCTGAAGCGGGTGGAGTAAGCGAAGTCTGGGATGGGGTCTCACGGACTCGCCCCGAGCCCTGGTAATCCGCTGAGTATGGCTAGTAGTCTTACCAGCCACTCCCTTGCCCTTCTGGGCATCTACAGTTTTCTTTCGGGGCATCACTGAAATCAGAACAAATCATTAAAAAGGGAATTCTTATCTCACCGCTCTACCGCACGATCTAGAATAGAAAGAATGACAACATCCTAAATGTCCTGTAGCCTTCTGCTTATAAGTGTGGTGCATAACACACCCATAAACAAGACTCTACTAGACACGGTCTGTAGACAACCCTAGGACGGAACTGCTCTGATACCACTTTTGTCATGACTCAAGCCGATGAGTCATGACGAGTGCCTGACCTCTAATGACCAGACACCCATATACCTGCTTAACTATCACATAACAATAGGGTGGCCCAAATTTGAATCATATCCAACTGTATATATATGCAAAATACCAAAATAACAGTGCAAGCCGACTAGGCTGCTATATAGAGTACTATACATAAAAGAATGAGAGTCGACAAGGCTACATCATGTACCAACTACATACCACTGTCTACAGACCTTTAATGGAATAGAAAATTGTAGAAATGATGGGACAGGGCCCCGCCATACCCATATACATGTATATACATCTCAAAATAGCATACCAAAATGGACCACAACTCCGGATCAAGTGGAGCGCACCAACTACAGCTGAAGGGAAGTCATACTGAGCTGGATCGTCTCTCTGTCTATTGGTACCTACGGGCATGAACGCAACCCCTCCGAACAATAGGGGAGTCAGTACGGATAATGTACTGAGTATGCAAGGCATAAGAGTAACATATATAAATAAGAGTCATGAAAAGATTCTGAAACTCATAACAAACTGACTATTTGAATGCATATGTATAACTGAAGTTACCCATGCTGTATATGATATGTATTCTCTCTGTAAATATAACTGATAGTGCTATGGAACGTACAACTTGATTCATGTATCGTTAAGCAGCCCGCATTAGCGGTGACATGTCCGGCCATCAAGTCACGGTGTAACCACAAGCAGCCCGCAGTAGCGGTGACATGTCCGGTCATCCAGGCACGGTGTAATCATAAGCAGCCCGTAGTAGCGGTGACATGTCCGGCCATCCATGCACGGTAGAATCGTATTCGGCCTGCCTTCGCGGTGACATGTCCAGCTATCTAGGCACGGTGGAATCGTCATCCTCACATACTTATCATAAAGCATGAATTAGAATTCAAAGATAATCTATAACCATATCGGGGTGACGTAAGGTCGAGAACCCCCGATTCTATTATGGAGTAATCGTAATCATCATACCTCACCTTGAAAGAACTAACATTATAAGGTGGGTTTAGCAACAATAAATAACATCAAGGAGTCGTACAAGGATCATTAGCTTCGTAAAATGTCATATCGTATTCATAGTATGAACATCGTGAGAATATCGTATCATAGGCTTTAGAATCTCTAGACGCAAGTTCATCATTACCTTTATCGTATTCATAACATATCTCTTATTCTTTTTATCTCATAAGAGGATCTATATAACATTGACTCATATTTTCCGGAATGTAAGAAAGTCATGGAGAATAAGGAAAATAATATCATAAGAATCATGCCTTAGAAATGAAAGTACTGGCCTTACATACCTTGGAGTCTACCTAATGTCCGATGCGTACTTCCGTGCTTGTAACACACAAACCAAGATAACACGAATTACAATTAGGCCATATACGTCCCTTACTACCCATTCCAAGTACGAATGAAACTTAACGAAATTCGGGCAGCATTTCCCCTATGATTCTTACTCCTATCCAACTCCCAAACGGTGCACAATACCCAAAACATCATCAACAACAACAGCAACAATATACAACAACATAAACAAGTAGAAATCTCTCCAAAATTCCAATCGAAACAGTCTTCAAGGCAATCACATCAACAAGCTAGTTTAGGTCCTTCATATCATGATTTCCTTTACTTTTAAACTAAGGAATTCCTTCACAAACTATTATGTCCCGTACTTTCGCACATTCGGAAAATTCAAAAAAAATTGCGACTTGTAAGAGATAAGGCCATATTTTGATTTTATTTTATACATATATATGTGTGTGTGTGTGTGTGTGTTGTTTATGAAAAGTGTTGACGTGGAAATGTGGAGAAAGGTTAAGGGCGAAATTGGAAATTTCGGTAACTAGTTTCATGAATTATAAGAAGTAGCCAACAAATTGGGCTAGAAAAAAAAAATGAAAAAGAGGCCCAAATTAATGGGAGTGGCCGGCCATAGGGGCCATGGCCCAAGCCCATGTAGGATTTTTTTTTCATGTGTTAAATAAGGGAAAAGGCCACCATTTATTCATTGTTCAAGAAAGTTCATGAAAAGTAAAAGAAGAGAAAGAACAAAAAATAGAAGGGCAATTCGGCTAGGGCAAGAAAGAAAGAAAAAAATTTATGCCATCAATCTTGGGTCCAAAAAATTGAAATTTTCTCATATTCCCACTAAGCTCAAGACCCTCTTCAACGTGGTATAATTCTTTTAGCAAGAAAGCTCTGTTTGTGGCAAGTGGAAGTTTGAAGAAAAGGTAAGAATTTCATGTTCTTCATATGTTATGGAAGGTTATATATGTGTTGTGTATGTAGAAATAAATGGAAATCATAGAAGTGTTGTGTGATGAAGTGTGTGGCCGTGTGTGTGTATTGAGTGTGTGGCCGTGTGGTGTAATTGGTGAAGGGAAGATGAGTTTATTTTATTTAGTGTATTAGTTGTGTTGTTGTGGCCTTTGTGATGTAAATGGAAGGCTTATGGTTCTAGTGGTATGGAAACTTGAAGTGGGGTAATTGTAGGAAAATATGTGAATTCATCATAGTTTATGTAATTATGGAAGTGTAGTTGCTAAAATGGAACTATTGTTGTTATGGATGAATTTGGAAGGAGAAAATGTGACGTTGTAGTTTTGTTGTATTCATGGGGGGAAGTTCGGGTGGAATGTGATGTTGATGGCATTGTTTGAATATTTTGTAAATTGTTTAAATGTTTTTGAATTGTGTTTAAACAATTTTGAGCAAGCAATGAATATGTGAGCATTGGAAGTGACTTGAAAATGTATGTAGTTGAATTGAGTGTTGAAGAATTATGTAAAGAAGAAGGTTACTAATGTTAGAATGTGTCTTAAATTAATTGTTGATATTATTGGAGTAATCGTTGGTATTGTTGTTGATATTTTGGCCGAGTTAAATTCTCGGATTTGTTGTTGTATTTCTGGCCGAGTTGAATTCTCGAGGATGGCGCATTTACAGGGGAAATGCTGCCGAAATTTCTGTAGAAATAAGGTGTTGGTTAGAATTGAATTTTTAAGCGTTTGTAACTAATGTTTGGTGCGCATTAATGTTGTTGTAGATTTTGTGGAGCCAAGGGCCTGAATTCGAATTTTGTGTAGGAAGCGGGCAAGGTATGTAAGGCTTACCTTTCTTTCCTTCGGCATGATCCTCGTAATGAACAACTTACGTATATGTATGTCCTTAAAGAAAATTCTATTCTTAGAGACACTAGGATGGCCATCGTCTTTGACTTTCATAAGTGTTTCATATGGTTTGATATGTATATATATACGATGATGTTCGAAGCATTCAGTTGGTATATTCCCGAATGAGGTTCGAAAACAAAGCGATATGACTCAAGTCTTTGATAAACAATTCGATAGGTACGTATGGTATTAAAGTCTCCATTTGGTTTGACCCATAATGATATCAGAAAGTTACCTAATATGTTTGTTACCTGAATTTCCAAACACGGCTTACGAGATGTCATTAGGAGGCCCCATACTTCAAAGGTTCTATTTAGTAAGTCCCGAGATTATCAACGATCTCTATTAGCATAGGGACACGAACATACGTAGTATGGTTAGGATTATGGCATAATTGAGTAATAAACTAAGTATAAGAATTCATGACTTTAAGATAATTTTGTAAGTATTAATGTCTTTAACCTTGTATACAATTTCGGCACTAATACGTTAAATCTGTGGATCGGGCTGCACGTACCGCAGCGACACATTGTATGATATCCTATGAGTATGCATGTATGAATCTATTATATATACGCGTATATGATATATGATATCGGTATGTTGATATGACTAAAGTTTGATTATTGAATGCTAGCATGTTCGATTATTCCACCGAGGCTTTGACATACTTCGATTCGTACATATGATTCCATGAGTTCTATTTGGTGTGACCCATATCCATGTCTAAAAGGTAGTTAACCTGATTACAACTTTGATTTTTCCAAGAAGAGCTTCTGAAACGATGGTAGAGCGTTCTGTACTTCAAACGCTCGTAACTTTTGTATACTAATTCCGATTGACCCGAAACTTGTTTTGGACCTTCATATGTCGATAAGTATGTTGTATCTCGGGTCTTGATTTACGAGTATATGGTTTCGTACTATTCTGTTCGTGCAGGCTTGATATGTCTATTCACTGAGCCCGGGCCAGGACATGTTATCGTGCGTACTTCTTTGCATTATTCACCGAGTCCCTCTCACTTGCGGGCCGGGACACGTTATATGTATATGCATGTGATGATATGATGATACAGGGGTGGTGGCCAGGATGGCACGTGCTGACTTTATCCACCGAGACCCGCAATAGAGGGCCGGGACACGTTATGTACATATATATGACATATGACTCTACCATGCATGATTCTATCTACCGAGTCCCTTAGAAAAGGGCCGGGACACGTTATGTATACATATGATATATGACTCTGCCATACATGATCCTATGCACCGAGTCCCTCACAAAAGGGCCGGGACACGTTATACGAATGTATGGTATGTGATGTTGATATGTCTGACCTTATTCACCGAGTCCCTTACTAAAGGGCCGGAACACGTCGTATATATGCAGGTATGTATATGTATATGTATATGATTCATGACTTGAGAGATATTACTCCGTTACCTAAGAGAAAACGTAATGATGCTTTTATACAGTTTTACCGGTTCTGTAAAGTTTCCATTTCTGACTATGTTTCTTCGTTCTATACTTCATGCCTTACATACTCGGTACATTTTCCGTACTGACCCCCTTTCTTCGGGGGCTGCGTTTCATGCCCGCAGGTACAGGCACAGGTGATCCACCACTGTAGGCTCCACTTCCTGCTATTTTCGGAGTACTCCCTTTTGATCCGGAGTCTACTTTTGGTACATACATCTTTTGTTATGTATATATTTCTGTATATCTGACTATTTGGGTACGGCAGGGCCCTATCCCGTCATATGATTCTGTCGGTCTGTTTAGAGGTCTGTGGACATGTTTGTGGGTTTGGGTCTTTCTGTTCGGATGTGTGTATATGATGTGTTTGGGCGATCCCATTCGCCGCGGCGGCCGGTCCGCATATGTTTACATGTTGCCTTGTTGGCCGGCGTGGCCTTTGTTGGTATTTTCTGTGCGCAGGGTTATTTTGGATAGCCTGTAAAACAAAGGAAACTCTGCCGAAATTTTTCTGGAAATTATCTAAATTTAGAATATAGCCTTGTCGGCTTCTGTTATATACTTGAATGCATTTGATAGATGGGTTTGGGTGCCCAGATCGGGCGCTAGTCACGGCCTACGGGGCTGGGTCGTGACACAAACAACCTATGTCAATACTTTAATATCACAACATAATCAAATCCATGCTAAAACATCTCCCAAAACAGCCCCAAATCTTAGTTTGATTCAAATAACTCACCGCTTCCATAACTATATTTCCTTTACTTTAAATCACTAAAACTCTTGGTAATCAACTTAATAGCAAAGATAAGAATAGTATACATACCTTAAAGGGGCTGAAATTCCAAGAACCAAACTCCAAGTTCAACTCCTAAACTCAACAACTTCAAATAGAAACCCTAGGAGCAACTTCCCTTTCACTAGCTCGGGTTTTCGGGGCTCGGATCTTACTTGGATGATAAATAAAGTCTTGGAGAGGATAGATGAATATTAGAGAGTGTTTAGGGTATGTTGGTGTGGGTTGGAATGAAAAAAAGCACGAAATGGGTGCATAAGTACATCAGCTACACCGCTTGAAATTTGACCGGTCGTCGATGCGCATCGATGGATCGTCGACACTTCGACGTCCCACAACTCCCGGCGTAGATATGCGAATACATATCTGTCAGTTGCGTTGGAAAGTAGACTCGCTTAACTTATAAATGCCTAGGTTATGGGTTCCGTAAATCCTTGTATTCTAGCAGATATGGCTCTCACAAGATGACCCAAAATTTCTGTCCGAAATTCTGTCAAATTTTCCCAAAGTTTCAAGAAACTTAATTTCTTCGATCCGCTTAACATCCAACCTTCCCGATACTTACTAAACATAATACCAAGCTCTCATGTATGAAGAATGAGCATGAATAATTCCTAAGGACCTTGACGACAACCTCGCCTTTTAAGTCTTCGTCAACTAACTCACGGCGAAACTTTACATATAAAAGTACGGGGTGTAACATTGATAAGGAAAAGAAGAGGAACAAGTCGAAGAGCAACCTCCTGGTGAAGATGTAGAGGGATATTAAAGCAATCTTCTTATGGGGGAACCGAAGAAGAGATTTTCGATTGAGGATGCAGATAATAATGAGGAGTACTACTTCTCAGCAGAGAATGGTGCTGAGTTCGGTGGCAGTGGTAGCAGTACTAGTGGAGATGGTGGGGCCCAGAGTTTGGCACAACAGGGATGAGCTCTTTCTGCAGATCTGTTTCAGTCCTCTTGATGTTCTTCAAACATTTTATTTTTGTTATGTTTTATGTTGTAAACTTTGAATGACGCGTACTCTATTTTTGTTTTGCTTAACTTGTTGGATTTGTGCCATTGCCGGGGCTTCATTATACTAGACTTGTGCCCTTGTCGGGCTATTGTTGCATGCATAGATGTTGGTTTGAATGATTTAGAAATGGACACAACATTTTGAAACAGGGAAGGAGTCCACTGTTTCTGCCAGTTAGTTCGCAGATGCGGACCACCTATTGCAGGTGCGCATCTGCTTCTGCGCGAAATAGCTCGCACCTGCGAGTTTCACTTTATCAACCCAGGTCTGCTACTACGGACTATGTCGCGTAGATGCGGTACTCTTCTCATATATGTGAGATGTCTGAAACCAGAAAGAAGTCTGCTAAGTTTAAGACTCCAACACGACACCCAAAATGCATCGAAAACCTTCCGAACATAACCCAACGTGCGTATCGCTTTTAAACCACGCCACGACTAGATACCAATTGGACTCAACTAGACACCAATTTGAATCGACTAGATACCAATTTAAATGAATTAGCACGAAAGGAGTGAAAGGAAGTAAATTTCCTAAATGTCCTATAGCGTGTCGCGGATAGGTACGGATGTCTACGCACCATTCCACAAAACTCTACTAGACATTGCTCTTGTACTCATGAGACCGGTGAACCTAAAGCTCTAATATCAACTTATCACGACCCAATTCACGGGTTATGATGGCACCTACACTATCCCCCTAGTAGGCGAACCATCCCTAAATCATTTACTTCTTTTAAGAAACATGTACGAAAATCATATACATTGAAACATTAATCAACAGTTGTACTAACATAAACAAGTGCGGAAACAAAACATTAACCTATAAGATTCCCATAACCTGGTCTTAACTTGTACAAGAGCTTCTAGATGAAACATACATTTCAAAGATAAAGTAAAGACTCAAACTAGATACAACTTTGGTCTATGGATAAGAAATAAACAGAAAGCTTAAGAAGAGGCTCCGAGCTGCAGGACCATCTGATAGCTCATCTAACGACTCTGATTAATGCCTCGAAATCAATCGTGAGGTCTCGAACATGAACCTGTACCAACCTTGCACTCCACAAGGAGTGCAAAAAGAGTAGCATGATCACAACACTAGTACTCGTAGGTATCATATAGCGACAATGATTAGACCACACATATAAACAGAAGACATCAACAAGTAGAGCAAATAAGCAATCAAGTACAATCGCTAAGCATATTCGGATAACGGTTCACAATAATATACAGTGCAATAAGTCTCAATATCCTAAGATCACAGACCTAAGTGTGATCTCTAATCCTCAAGTTCATCAAGTGTTTAAATAAAAGAACCTTACAAGAAACCAATAACTCAATTAAGTCATCAACCAAGAAATCCATGAGAAAATGTATCATGCAATGACATGGGATGCAATGCTATGCAATCCCCCCAGGCCTCCTCTCTGTACTATACACACATGCTAAGGGCAATGCCTCAAATTCATGACCCATGGGGGACCCGCAAATTCTATTTACCCTCGTTCTGGCAAATAACCTCGGAGACAAGCACTCATCTCACTCCGATAAATGACATCTGATCACGAGAACTCATCTCGCTCTGTTGAAGACCTCGGATCACGAGCACCCTCTCTTTCACTATCTTTTACGCACTCCGGCAAAGACCTCAGAGGCTACACTCTTTCACTTATCATTATTACAAATCACAACCATATCAAATCACATATAGAGTATGGGATGCAATGACATGCATGAAATCAACCTCAATCACACCGCAATTTCTCAGAATTAAAAGACAATGCCAATGCCAAGAAATCAATTTAACAATAAATCAACTCCCCATAACTCAATCATAGAATCAGTAATGCATATCACGAATGTCAAACTCAAAAAACGTCATTATATAATCCTTATTCATAAGATAAGGGAGAAGTCATGGACAACAACATCAATTAGTACCCGTAATATATCAACAAGTATTCCTTCCCTATTCATGAATCATAACGTAATGTCAAGAAACAATCCACACTAACCCTACTCAAAATCTAAGGAAATATGGCCCCAAGCCCACATAACAGCTGACAATACCAACCTAATTGAAATTCACCTCCATACCATGCCTGAAGGCCTGTCATACTTTCCCAATCAATAACTACCATCTACATACGTTTTTCTAATTCACGTATAAACATAAGTAAGTCGTAACCCACCTCAATGCCGAACAGGTCCCACAAACCATCCATCTCGAGTCTTTCCCTTCCGAATCGCCTCTGAATGTGCAAAGCCTAACGAATAATTACTCGTGTTAGGAATACGAATTTAAGTATACACATATGGATATACTTCTAATTTAACTTAAGAAAATAAAATTAGAGGACAACCCCTGGCCCACAAGGGCAAAAATAGAAACTTAAGTTACAAATAAATTACCCATAGTCTAGGAAGTCATAAAACCAAAATTTATAAGAATCTAACTCTAAATTAGTTTTCAATTCCACTAATTTATAGAAATCCCAATTTATGCCAATGACCCATTAAATCAATCCTTTTGAAAATCCATTTTGAAATCAAAATTCGTGTTGGAAGTAGTTTACCCAATCCTTACATAGCTAGTGTTACACCCCGGAAAACTTTTCCGTTAATGCACAGTGAATATACTAATGAAGGGCACAACGTATACGATGTTTTAATAAGTAATAAATAAAAATTGATGATTCTAACTAAGATTTCAAAGACATTTGAGGTAGGAGACGAAAGTTGTTAAGAAAAGCAAGGTATATGTTGTGTCGGGCAGGATTTACGAGTATCGAATGAATGATGGCTTAATGATATTTTGGGGAAGAGTTATAATGTCCCTTAGATTGTTAATGAAGTGTTAAACAAGTGCGAAGAAGGTTCCATAAGGATTTGAGATCAAACGAAGTGACGAGAACAAAATCGGAGAAGAGATAGATTATACGACCAATTATACGGTCCGTATAATATTATACGGTCTGTATAATGGACCGCAGAATAGTCATAGTGAAGGTCCCTAACTGATGGGATTATACGGTCACTTATACGGACCGTATAATGTGTCGTATAATGGTCACAGAATGAGTTGTTGCTGGGATAATTTTACGGTCACTTATACGGACCGTATAAATTTATACGAACCGTATAAGTGTCTGTATAATTTAGTCGGGACAGAATTTTATGTTTTAAATAAGGGACCCAAGTTCATTATTTTCATTTTCGATCTTCTCATTTTCTCTCCACACCTCAAGAACCCTCTAGAACTCTCTCCACTCTTCATCTACAAGAATCGAAGTCAAACTAAGGACCAACTTCATCAAATCAAGAGAAACAAGTGCAAGAAACTCACTAGGGTTCATCTAAGGCAAGAAGTCTCATGGGAAGTGGAACTAGGGTTTTGCTCAAGTGAAGCATTTCCACTTAAAGCTCATTCTCACATTATCAAAGGTAAGTTTTATGATCATTCCATGTTGTTTAAAGTATTAAGAGGTTGAAAGACTTGAATTGTAGAAGGAGATAAAAAATGGGTTATGAATGTAAGAATAGTGTCATTTTTTAGTAGTAGTTTGGAGTGAATCATGAATATTAATATGTTGTGATTGTAAGTATGCTATAAGTCACATTTAGAATATGGGATAAGCATTATATGTGAGAAAATGCAATAGTTAACTATGACCACGATTATAGAGGAATTGAAGTGAAATTGTGAAATGTGGATAATGTAGGTGAATAATGATTGTTGTTTATAATATTGTGATTGTTGTTATGGATGCTTGGGAGTCGATGTGTGAAATGAGAAAAGTCGTATAAACAAAGGAAATTCTGCCTAATTTTCTCTAGCCTTAGTAAGCATGTTCTTATAATCGATTAGCTAATGTTAATATGAACTTTCTTGAAGGTAGAAACGCGAACATCGAAGGAGAACGATCAAACGATAGAAACGAAAGAGGTATGTGAGGCTAGTCCATTCTTTCTAAGGCATGAATCTTATGGCTTGATTTTCCCTCCTTCTCCATGACTTTCCTACATTCCGGAAAATTAAGAGTCTATGTTCATGAATAGCCATATGAGTTAAAAATAAGAGATATTATGAATATGATGATGATGAGCTTAAGTCCAAAGATTCTAGAGTTCACGATACGATGTTTATACAAAGCTAATGATGTTAACTATGATCCATTGATGTTGTTTATGGTATACACTCACCTTATATGCTAATTCCTTCAAGGTGAGGCAGAATGCTTATGAATGCTCCATAATGGAATCAGGGGTTCACGACCTTATGTCACCCCGATAAAGTATAGCTGTCTTTGAGTTCTATGCATGCATTATGACGAGTACATGATGATGATATTACATCGCGCCTATATGGCCGAGCAGATACCGCTAAGGTGGGCAGTGTATACACCATGTCTAGGTGGCATGGGCAAACACCACTAGTGGGCGACATGAGATGGTACCTCGGACGCGGGAGGCCTGGACGCGGGCTAATGATTATCACACCATACCTATATGGTCGGGCAGTTTATACATATATGCATACATGATATGATGATGATTATGGAGTAAGCCAGCATGCATTATTTCTTTTATAATTGATAGTCAGTTACAGGTTGCTCCTCATTTGATGCTTCCTTATTTCATTGATGTATTATTATTGTTGATGCCTTACATACTCAGTACAATGTTCGTACGGACGTCCGTTTTCTTTGGACGCTGTTGCTCCCAAACGCACACGCAAGTATACGTGGTCGTACAAGTAATATAGACTGTTAAGTCCAGATATCGATCCCACAGGGACTTAGATTCTACTGTTAAGCTAATTCAAATTCGAATAAAACTATTCAAGAAAGTGAAAATCAAGATTGTTTGTTGTACTAAACTAAAACTAAAAAGTAAACAATTTGTGATGGGTGTTTTTATGACTGGGACTATGTGGACAAGGACTATAAGAATTTTCAGATGAGAGAAAGGTCTAGGGTTATGGCTTTCGACAATCCAGTTGATCATCAGACAATTCCACCTATTTTATTTCTTGGGTTACTAGTAAACGGGTTAATTATGCTTTATGATATTCTCTCGAACTACTCACAAGCCTGTAGATGTTACTATAATGCCTATATCTCTATGGTCATCAGAAGTAACAACAACGCATTTATTTCTCCGTATTCAACTAAGTAGGGCTAAAGCGTATATCTCTATCCTCATTAGCAAAACGATTAAATCGAACAAACTCTATTTATTATTATTACGTACGTGAATTCCCTTTCTCAAGTTCAATTCACGCACCACATATAGTGTCTAACTATTGGCCAGATAATCAAACAATTAAAATCAAGAATAAATAAGCAACCAACAATATGGAAAATCAATAGATAGAAATTGTCATCAAATCAACTTTCAAGTCTTTCGCCACAACCCTAGAACTAAGAAGTTTAGTTACTCATGATTCGATCATAGACAAAAGAAGCCATGAATAAACTAAGGTTGAAAAAAATGAAAAATAAAATAACCTAGAGAGAGAGAAAGGAGAATGGTGGCTTACAAATCCTTGAATAATCCCAGCACACCGTTCTCAGCTATCAAAATGTGTATATATAGGCTAGGGTAAAAATAATTAATAAGGAATCCAAATCCTAGTCTAATCAGGAAAACAACCGCAGATCTCCGCTTTCCTTCCACATCGCGGAAGGATCGCGCAATGGTCTGCAGGTTCTCGCCTTCTTCACGCGATGCGGATGGATCGCGCAACACTGATGACTGAGTTTGGTTGTTCCGCTTTCTTCACGCGATGCGCCTCGATGGCCTGAAGTTCTGAGGCTTCTCGCGATGCTTCCGCGATGCGGATGGAAAGCGAGGTTCCTTCAGTCGATTAGCTCTCATTTTAGTTCGTCCTTTGCGGTCTTCGACTCGTCACCTCAGCCAATCGCCATATGCTACGAATTCCAATCATTTCAAGCACAGTTTCCATCGTTTGTCGTCATCGTACCTATACACATGAAATGTAACGACATAAGTTCAAATACCACGGTTACGTCATGAATTAAGCGATAAAAGTCATAAGAAGAAGCTGTAATACGACACAAAACATGATATTTGTGCCAAATATCACCACCCCCCATTTAGACTTTGCTCGCCCTCGAGCAAACACAAACCAACATCAGACTACACTTCTAGCTCACTCATTCAAATAGGTCTGCAACGGGATTCGGCTAGTATGGCTAACTCGTGAAGAAAAATTTTCAAAAACAACCCACCGACCCAGATTGCGAAAGCCATGCCAAAGGTTTTAAAAGCCTCAGTTTCAGCAACAAGTACTTCGTTCCAAAGAAAACATTTCGAATTTCAAAACAGTTGACTCAACGACACCACTTGAACGCATGTAGGCAACCTTATGATCAAGAAATCAACACTTCACCACTCTATTGCTAATTATGTGCCCTCACCTCAACAAAGTAGTCCATATCTCATCACGAATCATATGTTTAAATCAATGGACCTGAAATCAATAAATGCACTCACTCTCACAAAGAACGTCACATGTAATGTACGACATACCATATGCTTGCCCGTAGTGTAACCACTCTACTAATACAAGTAAGACGAGCCTAGAATCAAGTAGGACTTCGAGGGGTGGAATGTAGGCTACGGGACGGGTAGGAATTATTTGGATAATAGTGACTAACCTCCCTAAGCACTTTAATACTTATACATTCGTCATTCTTGCACGATTTCTTTATTAGCCCTTATTCAACACCAACCAACCTTTAAATTTCTCCCCAATTCACCCATTTTCTTTGTTTAAGCACCACTCTTTTTAGAAGTCACACAAGTTAGAAGGGAAACTTTTTCCCTACATTTTTTTTCTGTCTTTTTCAGATTTCTTTCTTTTCTCTTTTTTTTTTTCAATTCCCAACTAACAATTGAATTAGTTCTGTTCATTCGGTGCTCCCATTGTCTTCCTAGATTACAATTAATAACCATTTCCCCTCTTTATTTCACATCTCAACTCCCATTCTACTTGTAATTGATTAAAGTGTTTCTGGAGTGTTTTGGATCAAACATCGAGTGCTATAGAACAAAGGGGTAAGGCTGATTAACTGCTCTCAAAGAAAAGGCTAAAGGCTCAAAAAGGGTTAACTAGGGTGTTATTTGCAAGTTGGTAGGATAACCTTTTAGGCTTTTTTTAGTGACTAATCAAAGAAACGCCTCTATCACTTTCTAGGCTCAACCAAACTTCATTTCGCTTTGTGAACACACAGGGCAAGTTCTAGATGTCAATACCAAACATGGATTCAGATACGAAACCTTACTCACACATGGCACTCAATCAACGCAAGACGGATCCGGTTGTCCCTCGAAACAATCAAACACAATGGAAATCAACAATGCCAAGTGGGTCATACGAGACATCACAAAAACCATTTTCACGTGCTTCCAAGAAAAGTAATACAATTTCACGGCATGCTTTCACAAAACATTTTCAAGATCACTCATATTCCAAGACTTCACCTATCCCGTGCACCTAGCATTTGAATGCACCTAGCCTACGGACTAATTTTCCCTCAAGCAGGTTGTCATCCACCCGTCATCAGGAACAGCCCTTTCTATGACTATAAAAGAAAAAAAAATCTACCTACGCCCGGTTCAAAGGCCTCCCCTCGGGAAAGAACCGAGGCCATAAGAAAACCAAAGGGGATGGATGATGAATGCCTACTAATGAGGGACTTAAGAAGTTATCAAAGAAAAATAAAGAACAATAAAATCTTTTTGAATTTTTTCTACTTTTTCTATTTTTTTTTTCGACACTAAAATGCAAAACTAAAAAAAACCTAAGGCATACTAATCATCATCCGCAACCTCAAAACATGTTGTTACAAACCAGGGACGTATTTTCCCACCCCACACTTAAAACTATGCAATGCCCTCAATGCATATATATTTGAAAACAAAGCGCAAGCAAGGTAAGAAATACTCCCTGGGCCCACTAGGGCCTAGTCGTCCTCATCAAGGAGGTCCTCATCATCCGCCGCGCCCTCATCCGGCTCGGCGTCTTCTTCCTCTTCATTGTCGTCGCCTTGCATCAGCGACTCTGCCTCCTCCTCATCTTCGAAAGAGGCCATTACTCGATCAGCCGAGTTCTCGTCCTCATCCGCGGGTAACTGAGATAGCTCGCCCACCAGCGCCCGAGAATATGGAGTGTGTGGGTTATCAATAAAGACCCTTTTGAGATCAATATTAAAGTGGTCACTCGCAACCATCATCCCTGAGTACAGCTGAGCTAGTACGGTGGACTGGGCAGACCTCTCCTCTGCCGGGGTCAAGTGATGTTCGGATACACTTGCTGGGGCCATGACATTGGAGATATCGAGCGGGTCAATGGGCGCCTCAAGTACTCTATCAGTAGAGTACGCTAACTCCTTGTCGAGCTGCATTAGGTAGGAAGTGAGAGTGTTTCCATAACTTAGCCTTTTTGACTTCCCCGCACACACTCGGCGGATTTCCTGCAGCATCCAATACCCTATGTTCACCGGCTGCCCTGTCATCAGGAAGTACACAATGCACACTCTCTCCCGTTGTACTTCCGAGAAGTGATCAAGTGGCATTATTCTCGTATTTAGGAGGCGCAGCCACACTCGGGCCTCTCTACAAAAGTTGCTCATGCTCATACTTCGATGCTTCCGAAGAGGCCCTGAATATCGTGCCCATTGAGCTTTTGAGTTGGTTCCACACAAAGTTTCCCGGATAGCCCAATAATCCGGCCTTCTGATGAACTCTAGTAAGGGCTCGACAGGCACATCCGGGACTCCGATTGCCCCGCACAAGGTTGATGCCGACAATGGTACCCAGTTTTGTCGAATGAACACGGAATCTCGAGCCCGACGGATTGGTATGCTCGCATAAAGTTCCATGATCAAATCAATGTTCACAGGCCCCGGTTGTTCGAACACAGACGTCCATCCCATGGCAACTATACGGTCGTGGATATCCTGAAAAGTCTTCTTCAGAGGGGCCCGACTGATTGCTCGCTCATGGTTGAACCCTTTCGAGGTGTCAAACCCCGCATACCACTCTGCTCCTTCCCCCGAGAGATGGGGGTTGGTTATCCTTTTAGGTTCCGGAGGAATGACAACCGCGGGATGCTTACCTTTTCCGGATGTTTGCCCCTTTTTTTCTTTGGGCGGGTTTTGTGCGCGCCCTCTTTTTGTACCCTGGGAGGAGGAGGCGACAGCTTTTCCTTTGGATTTGGCGTTAACCATTTTGCCTGCAAAACAACGCATTACCAAACAAGAGGTGTAGGTTAGTAACGACGGGGTCGTGGCGCAACCCCACACTTACTTCAAACTCTATTATGAAAACTAAAATCAAAAGAAGTTAACTACTCCTACAAGACCAAGCAAACAAAAACAGAGTCCTCGATTGTCATGTTGTAGGGCTTGGGACGAAAAAAATCACATTTTCCCAATCCGCCCTCCTAATTTGAATTTCATGGTGAGATGACTTTCACAAGGGTTCCTATGCTCGGTTAATGTTTCATTGCTACTCAAGACTTCACAATTTCACAAAAACTTGTTTGGGACTTTTATCGAACACCTTGTGGGCGTAAAATCGTCCCTTAACTTTGGGTAACAATGGTGGGTTGAAGAACCCTCCTATATGCAATGGGAATCACATTCTAGCCATATTCACACCTATTACACAAGCAATACCAATCCCCGTCCACAATTCGCCCATACCCATATCCCTACTTTACACATACCAACACAATAACAAGGAGAAAGAAACTAGGGAAGATGAACACTTACCTTGTGATGTTAATGTGGGATGGCTTAAAGCAACTTGAGGTTGTTTGTGTGAGAGAGGGGATGGGGATGGCCCTTTTTTTCGTATTAAAAGGGAATGGGGGGAGTTGGGGAATTGTTTTCGGATGAAAATAAGAAGAAGGGGCGCGGCCTATACATATATGCGAAAAAGAGAACACAAACCGGGTCGACCCGCGCGCTCCGTCCGCATCGCGGGTCGATCGCGCAAAGCTGCAGAGCTCCACGCGATCTGTCCACATTGTGTGTGGATCGCGCAAATCACTGGGCGCTTCTTATTTTTAATGCGCGATCTGCCCGCATCGCGGGCAAAAAGCGCAAATCACTGGGCGTTTTGTCTGTTTTCTTCATTTTTCGCCCAATTGCTGCAACATGAACAAATGTGACTTATATCCTACAAAATGTTGGGTTGCCTCCCAAAAAGCTCCTTAGTTAAGGTCGTGGCACGACACGTTTTTTTTTAAGACACGGGTTGCCTCCCGAGAAGCGCCTGATTTAACGTCGCGGCACGATGCAGGTTTTCCTCAAGCCTCTTCTAGATCGATGGTGGTCCTAGCGCGGTCAGTTGCCTCCCCGTAGTAATGCTTCACTCTCTGCCCATTCACCAAGAATGTCTCATCCGAGTTGGGTCTTTTAAGCTCGACTGCACCATGTGCAGTCACGCGAACTACCTCGAATGGTCCGGACAATTTGCTCTTCAGCTTTCCACCGAAAATCTTCAGCCTGGAGTTATACAGCAATACTAACTGCCCAGGCTCAAAGTCACGAGATTGGATGCGCCTGTCATGAATTCTTTTGGTGTGCTCCTTATACATTTTCGCGTTTTCATAAGCATGATAGCGAAATTCCTCCAACTCATGCAGCTGCAACAGTCTTTTCTCTCCAACTTGAACCATGTCGAGATTCAGCTTCTTGATTGCCCAATATGCTCTATGCTCAAGCTCAACTGGTAGATGACATGCCTTACCAAAAATGAGCTTATAGGGGGATGTACCAATCGGAGTTTTGTACGCTGTTCTGTATGCCCACAGAGCGTCATCAAGCTTTAATGACCAATCTTTTCTACTTACGCTCACAGTCTTCTCCAGAATCCTCTTGATTTCTCTGTTCGATACCTCCACTTGACCACTCGTCTGAGGGTGATAAGCAGTCGTTATCTTATGTTTCACCCCATACTTGACCAGCAATTTATCAAAGAGCCGATTGCAGAAGTGTGTACCTTGATCACTGATGATGGCTCGCGGGGTCCCAAACCTGGTAAAAATGTTCCTTTTCAGAAATCGCGCCACCACACTAGCATCATTTGTGGGAAGTGCAGTGGCTTCCACCCACTTCGAAACATAGTCTACAGCCACCAATATGTATTTATTTCCCTTGGATGGTATGAAGGGGCCTATGAAGTCAATACCCCACACATCAAATAACTCGATTTCCAAGATGCCCTTCAAAGGCATTTCATGACGCTTGGAAATATTTCCGGTTCTCTGGCAGCTATCACATGCTCGCACAAATTCATGAGCATCTTTGAACAAAGTTGGCCAGTAGAATCCGGACTGAAGTACCTTGGCAGCTGTTTTGTCCCCAGCATGATGTCCTCCATAGGGTGATGAGTGACACTTCTCGAGAATCGTTGAGACCTCTTCCTCTGGAACACACCTTCTGATTAGCTAATCTGTGCCAACCCGGTAAAGATAGCGCTCATCCCACACATAGAAACGACTGTCATGCATAATCCGCTTCTTCTTCTCGTGATTAGCACCAGGGGGGTAAATCTCACTCACTATAAAGTTCACCATGTCTGCATACCATGGCACCTCAGCTGATTTAAGAGCAAAAAGTTGTTCGTCCGGAAAACTCTCATTAATCCCCACTGCTTCATCCACATGCTTCCGATCTTATAACCTCGATAAGTGATTTTCCACCTGATTTTCTGTGCCCTTTCAATCTAGAATCTCGATGTCAAACTCTTGCAGCAACAGCACCCAATGAATAAGCCTCGGCTTTGCATCCTTCTTTGCAAACAAGTAACGAACTACCGTGTGATCAGTGTATACAATCGCCTTCGTGCCCACCAGATATGATCGGAATTTGTCAAAGGCGTAGACAACCGCCAATAACTCCTTCTCTGTGACAGTATAGTTCATCTAGGCTGCATCAAGTGTCTTGCTGGCGTAATAAATAGGATGAAAGATCTTGTCCCTTTTCTGACCAAGGACAGCGCCCACAGCAAAATCACTTGCATCACACATGAGAATAAACGGTAGAGACCAATCGGGTGCGACGATAATAGGAGCAGAAACCAACCTTCGTTTCAGCTCATCAAAAGCCGTCAGACAGGCTTCATTGAACACAAACTTCACATCTTTCTCTAAAAGCTTGCACAGTGGGTTAGCAACTTTAGAAAAGTCTTTGATGAACCGTCGGTAGAAGCCAGCATGCCCAAGAAAACTGCTTACTCCCCGAACTGAAACGGGTGGTGGCAATCTTTCAATTGCTTCAATTTTTGCCTTGTCAACCTCTATTCCTTGGCCCGATATCTTGTGCCCAAGAACAATTCCCTCTCGAACCATGAAATGGCATTTTTCCCAGTTAAGTACCAAGTTTGTTTCTTCACAACGAGCTAACACGGCATCCAGATGGTTCAAACAGTCATCAAAAGAATCTCCAAAAACAGAGAAGTCATCCATAAATAGCTCCACATAATTTTCCACCATATCGGTGAAGATAGCCATCATGCATCGCTGGAAGGTACCTGGAGCATTGCACAAACCGAAAGGCATCCTCCGGAATGCAAACGTGTTATATTGGCATGTGAAGGTGGTCTTTTCTTGATCCTCGGGCGCGATCATGATCTGGTTGTAACCCGAATAACCATCCAAAAAATAGTAATAATCGTGCCCTGCTAATCTGTCGAGCATCTGGTCCATGAAGGGCAAAGGGAAATGATCTTTTCTGGTGGCGTTGTTCAACTTACGATAGTCGATACATATCCTCTAGCCCGTAACATTTCGTTGAGGCACCAATTCATTCTTCTCGTTTTCCACCACAGTTATGCCCCCTTTCTTCGGGACACATTGTACGGGACTCACCCAATTGCTGTTTGAGATGGGATAAATAATGCAGCTGTCAAGCCACTGGATTACCTCTTTCTTTACCACCTCCTTCATGATCGGGTTCAGTCTGACACTCAATACTGGGTTTGCTTCCTTCCTCCAATAAAATTTTGTGCATGCAAAACGAGCTACTAATACCTCGAATATCAGCTATCGACAACCCGAGGGCTCGGATGCGATCTCTTAGCACTCATAATACACGTTCAACCTGCACATCAGTCAAATAAACAGAGAGGATTACGGGCAATGTATCTCCACTACCCAAGAAAGCATAGCGAAGGTGAGGAGGCAATGGTTTTAACTCAAGAACAGGCACCTCTTCAGTAGATGGTTTCGGCTTCTTCCATGACTCTGGCCTGTCTAGCTCCTCAAACGGTGTATGTGCTCGAAGATAAGCACATGAAGTGTCAAGAATTCTAAGACACTCCTCCACTTCTGCATCAATCTTCAAATCTTCCCCATACACCAGAGCTGTCTCCAACGGGTCTCGCGAGGCTAGAAAGTGATCCAAGTCGGCATTTGTGAGCTCGGGTTCCACCACAGAAATCATCTTCAACTCCTAATAATGGGCTGGAAGTCTAGTGGCTTTAAACATATCAAAAGTCGCCTCTTACCCACTAACTGTCATGGATATCTTTCCATCTCTCACTCGGATCACAGCATCAACAGTAGCCAAGAATCCTCTCCCCATGATGAGGGGAACACTCTTATCTGCCTCATAATCAAGTATCACAAAATCAACCGGCAGAATAAATGGGCCTACCTTCACAAGAACATCCTCAATAATACCATCAGGATAAGCAAGAGATTGATCAGCCAACTGCAAAGTAATAGTGGTTGGCCTAGGCTCTCCCAAACCCAACGTTCGGAACACAGAGGTGGGCATCAGATTAATACTAGCACCCAAATCATACAATGCTAGCCCAACTTCAATGTTTCCAATCGTAGTCAAAATTGTGAAGCTGCCCGGATCTTTCAACTTTGGAGGGATCTTACTCCTCACTCTAGAACTGCACTCCTCAGTAAGTGCAACTATCTCAAACTCTGTCAAACGCCGTTTGTTCACGACCACATCTTTAATATATTTCTCATATTTTGGGACTTCTTGCAAAAGCTCCACCAAAGGTATGTTGATGTGTACCTATTTTAAGAGTTCCAGAAATTTCTTGCAAGCCGAATCTGCCTTCTGTTTCTGAAGTCGCTGTGGAAAGGGAGGGGGTGGTCGTACCACTTCCTCTACATGCTGCTCTGCGACTGGTTGCTTTGGTTCGGCTCGCTTAGCAGGGATAAGTTCTGCCTCTGCTATGTTCTTCCTTTTCGGTGGCACTTCTTCTAGCTCTCTACCATTCCTCAAGGTGATTGCTTTGCATTCTTTTGGATTCTTTTCCATATCACTCGGAAGAGCACCCGGAGGTCTGACATTCTGCATAAGAGCCATCTGCCCCATCTGAAGCTCAAGCTCGTGAATCGATTTCTGCATCTCACTCTGAACTTTCTGATTTTGCTGCTGCATCACCTGATTTTGAGCTATGAGCTGCTTCATCATCTCCTCTAAATTGCTAGTTGGCTGAGCTTGAGGTTGTTGATAGTTGTTCGGCTTGTGGAAATCCTGCTTTCCAAATGGAGTGTTGTAATTATTTCCGTAATAGTTTCCCCGATTTCCAGTACCACGATTCTGCTGTCCTACAAAGTTGACGAACTCTGGATTCAATGGAAAATTGTTATAATCATGAGGTTCACCGCAACCTACACATGCTGCCTGCTGAATGTGCTGAACTGGTTGAATTTGCTGAGCTTGAGGAAACACCCTCAACATCACATTAGTAGGAGTACCTATATCAGCCCGAATAGCTGCAACATCATCAACTTTAAGAACCCCAGCAGCCTTTTGTGGTAACGCCCGACTAGTCTCGTTATACTCATGATGACCCTCAGACATCATCTCAAGGAGATCTTCCATCTCTTCATATGTTTTGTTTAATATCTGACCTTGAGCTGAAGCATTCAGCAGGGCCCTTGATTCATGGTTAAGACCCTCTACGAAATAGTTGCCAATGATCTCCTTTGGCTGCATGTGATGGGGGCAATCAAGCAGATAGCCCTTATACCTGTCCCAAGCGTGTGGTAGAGATTCGGAATCTCTCTGAGTGAAGTTAGCAATTCTTCCCCGCAGCTCCTTTGTCTTCTTGGGTGAGAAGAACCTGTCGATAAACTTATTTGATAATATCTCCCAAGAAGTGATAGAACCTGCAGGTAAATTCGTCAACCATTCCGTCGCTTCGCCAATAAGTGAGAACGGGAATAAGGACAGCTTCACATAATCATCGGGAACATCTCTATATTGGAAATTCTCGCTCAACTCCACGAACTGCATCAAGTGCTTATGTGGGTCTTCACTAGATTTACCCATATACTGGCACGTATGTTGTACCAGCCGCACTGTTCCTTCTTTTAGCTCGAAATTTCCAGTAATGTCAGGCCTAACAATAGCCTTAGCAATGGTCGCCAGACTTGGCCTAGCATAACTGGATAACAGAATTCGTTGTTCTTGTGCCCTCGCAGCTGCTCTTTCTCCCTGTTCATCTGCGTTTCTTGCTCTATCCCTTTCTGCCCGTTCAAGAGCAAGTCTTGCTGCTTTGTTAGCCATTCGTCTCTGTCGTCGCAAGGTTCTTTCGATTTCTTGATCAAGATCAACTAACGGTTGTCCTGAACTTCTAGTGCTTGGCATAAACCAGAGAAGCCTGAAGAATCACAAGTAGAACAACGAAGAAAAGTAAAGACTTGAATAGAAAAACAAACTCAAATTATAAAAACAGTAAATTTTTCTAAGTCCCCGGCCACGGCGCCAAAAAGTTGTTGCTCCCAAACGCACACGCAAGTATACGTGGTCGTACAAGTAATATAGACTGTTAAGTCCAGATATCGATCCCACAGGGACTTAGATTCTACTGTTAAGCTAATTCAAATTCGAATAAAACTATTCAAGAAAGTGAAAATCAAGATTGTTTGTTGTACTAAACTAAAACTGAAAAGTAAACAATTTGTGATGGGTGTTTTTATGACTGGGACTATGTGGACAAGGACTGTAAGAATTTTCAGATGAGAGAAAGGTCTAGGGTTATGGCTTTCGACAATCCAGTTGATCATCAGACAATTCCACCTATTTTATTTCCTGGGTTACTAGTTAACGGGTTAATTATGCTTTATGATATTCTCTCGAACTACTCACAAGCCTATAGATGTTACTATAACGCCTATATCTCTATGGTCATCAGAAGTAACAAGAACGCATTTATTTCTCCGTATTCAACTAAGTAGGGTTAAAGGGTATATCTCTATCCTCATTAGCAAAACGATTAAATCGAACAAACTCTATTTATTCTTATTACGTACGTGAATTCCCTTTCTCAAGTTCAATTCACGCACCACAGATAGTGTCTAACTATTGGCCAGATAATCAAACAATTAAAATCAAGAATAAATAAGCAACCCACAATATGGAAAATCAATAGATAGAAATTGTCATCAAATCAACTTTCAAGTCTTTCGCCACAACCCTAGAACTAAGAAGTTTAGTTACTCATGATTCGATCATAGACAAAAGAAGCCATGAATAAACTAAGGTTGAAAAAGATGAAAAATAAAATAACCTAGAGAGAGAGAAAGGAGAACGGTGGCTTACAAATCCTTGAATAATCCCAGCACACTGTTCTCAGCTATCAAAACGTGTATATATAGGCTAGGGTAAAAATAATAAATAAGGAATCCAAATCCTAGTCTAATCGGGAAAACAACCGCAGATCTCCGCTTTCCTTCCGCATCGCGGAAGGATCGCGCAATGGTCTGCAGGTTCTCACCTTCTTCACGCGATGCGGATGGATCGCGCAACACTGATGACTGAGTTTGGTTGTTCCGCTTTCTTCACGCGATGCGCCTCGATGGCCTGAAGTTCTGAGGCTTCTCGCGATGCTTCCGCGATGCGGATGGAAAGCGAGGTTCCTTCAGTCGATTAGCTCTCCTTTTAGTTCGTCCTTTGCGGTCTTCGACTCGTCACCTCAGCCAATCGCCATATGCTACGAATTCCAATCATTTCAAGCACAGTTTCCATCGTTTGTCGTCATCGTACCTATACACATGAAATGTAATGACATAAGTTCAAATATGACGGTTACGTCATGAATTAAGCGATAAAAGTCATAAGAAGAAGCTGTAATACGACACAAAACATGATATTTGTGCCAAATATCAACGATGTGTTCATGCCCACAGGTAGATAGGGAGGTGATCCAGACTGAGAGCACTCTATTAGCTGACTTGAGAGCACTCTATTGTTCCGGAGGTGCCATTGATTTATTATTTTGTGTGCATATATATATATATATATATATATATATATGTTTTAGGCATAACCGGGTCCTGTCCCGTCCATATGTCTAGTACTCTAGTAGAGGCTCGTAGATACGTATGAGTGGGTAGTATGGTCTCACGGATTCTCCTCGTATGTATATGTATTATTTTGATAGCCGGAGGGCTTATGTATATAAGGTAAATATGTTTCAAGTGAAAAATGGTTTTCCTATGATTTGAATATAAGATTAATGAATGAATGCTTGATAAGTACGATGGGTAATGGTATGAGCGGTGCTCGGTGGTTAGCCCCGGGTACCCGTCATGGCCCCTAGTCGGGTCGTGAAAAAAGTGGTATCAGAGCAGTTCAGTCCTTGGAAGTATCTACAAGCCGTGTCTAGTAGAGTCTTGTTTATGATGTGTTGCGCGCCACACTAATAAACATGAGGCTACAGGGCATTTAGCAAAAATGACCATTCTTCTTCTTATGAGATCGTGCGATAGAGCCGTGTATAAGATTTTCTCCTCCCTAATAGTGTGCTATGATTTCTGAAATGCCGCCAACGGGAAAAGCTACAGCCGCCCAGAAGGGCAAGATAACGATGAAAAGGCGGGTACAAAGAGAGCTACCCATGAATGTAGAAGAAGGTGAATCACATAATGAGGCTCCATCTAATGCCTCTTCTACTCCGCCTATTATAGAAGAACAAAAAGGGGCTTCAGCTCCAGCTCCTATACCTCCAGTTCCTCCACCGGCTACTTCGGGTCAACAAGTGACCGAGGCTATTCATCTGTTGACACAGTTAGTTGCCGCCCAGGCACAGCGGCAGAATGCGGGTCCAAGTGATCGGGCAGCTAGTACCAGAGCCTGTGATTTCATGAGTTTGAATCCTCCGGAGTTTTTCGGGTCAAAGCCGAATGAATATCCGCAAGGCTTTATTGATGAAATGTTGAAAACATTGAAGATTATTCATGCCTCCGAAACTGAATCTGTGGAGTTGGCATCTTATAGACTCCGAGATGTGGCGGTATTATGGTACAATAATTGGATATCATCAAGAAAAGAGAATGCGCCTCCTCCCGTTTGGCAAGAATTTGTAGATGCCTTCATCTGCCACTATTTGCCACCCGCGGTCCGCCGAGCTAGAGCGGATAGGTTCTTAAATTTGAAACAAGGAAATATGAGTGTCTTGGAGTATAGCCTTCAGCTTAATTCATTGGCTAGATATGCCCCGACTATGGTGGCCGACATGGGGGATAGAGTGCACAGATTCGTGAGTGGATTAGGGCCACATTTGTTCAAGGACTGCTTGATGGCTTCGTTACAAGATGGGATGGATATTTTCCGCATTCAGGCCCATGCCCAGAATTTAGAAGGACAACAACATCCGTAAAGGGGTGATCGTGATATTGATAGAGGGCAAAGCAAGAGGGCCAGATCTAAAGGGGCAGGTAATGATTATAGAGGGGGATCAAGGCAGGCATATTCTAGACACTCAGGCCAGTCGGTGACTAGTGCGCCTCCACAATTTGCAGGTAGGAGATTTGATCACTCCTTTCCTTCAGGACAGGGTCAGAATTCGAGGGCCTCAGAGTATCAGTTTGGGGGAGATTATAGCCAGAGGAGATCCCCAGTACCGCGATGTAGCCAGTGCGGTAGATTACATTCCAGACAGTGTCGCCAAGGTTCATATGATTGCTATGCCTGAGGCCAGGTTGGGCACATGATGCGAGATTGCCCATCGATGAGTGGTAGAGTTGGGGTCCAGCCCACAAGATCATCGGCTGGTTCTTCTTCAGTGCACCCGGTAGGGCAGACTCCCCAGATCCCAGTAGGACGAGGCAGAGGCAGAGAGAGTATCTACTTCAGGTGCCACTCAACCCCGTATGTATGCTTTAGCCGGACGACAAGATCTTGAGTCCTCCCCGGATGTGGTTACAGGTATATTATCCGTATTTTCCCATGATGTGTATACATTGATAGATTCGAGTTCTACCCTATCTTATATTACTCCATATGTTGCTGGTCGTATTGGGGTGAAACCCGAGCCAATTAAACCTTTTGAGGTATCTACTCCGGTTGGTGATCCCGTGATAGCTAGACAAGTGTATAAAAATTGTGTAATTGCGATATGCAACCGCCAGACTAAAGCTGATTTAGTTAAGCTGCAAATGTTAGATTTTGATGTGATTATGGGTATGGATTGGTTGGCCTCATGTTATGCTAATGTTGATTGCCGAATGAAAGTAGTTAGATTTAAATTTTCGGGAGAGCCCGCGCTTGAATGGAAGGGTAATACAGCATCTCCAAGAGGTAGGTTTATTTCCTACCTTAAGGAAAGAAAGATGATAGTTAAGGGCTATATTTATCACTTAGTCCGAGTTCATCACACCGAAGCAAAGTCGCCAACTCTCCAATCCGTTCCGGTAGTGAATGAATTTCTGGATGTATTTCCAGATGAACTTCCAGGTCTTCCCCCGGAAAGAGAGATTGATGTCGCTATTGATGTGTTGCCGGACACCAAGCCTATTTCTATTCCTCCTTACCGAATGGCTCCAGCAGAATTGAAAGAGTTAAAGGTACAGTTGAAGGATTTGCTTGAGAAAGGGTTTATTAGACCCAGTTCATCACCGTGGGGAGCACCAGTCCTATTCCTGAGAAAGAAAGATGGTTCCTTACGAATGTGTATCGATTATAGGCAGTTGAATAAGGTGACCATAAAGAACAAATATCCTCTTCCGAGAATTGATGATTTATTTGATCAACTACAGGGTGCCAAGTGGTTTTCCAAAATAGACTTGAGGTCGGGTTATCATCAAGTGAGAGTTAGAGAAGAAGATATTCCCAAAATAGCTTTCAGAACGAGATATGGCCATTATGAATTCCGGGTGATGTCATTTAGGTTAACTAATGCTCCGGCAGCGTTCATGAATTTGATGAATAATGTATTCAGACCTCTCTTAGATCTATTCGTAATAGTATTCATTGATGATATTCTAGTATACTCTCGCACAGAATTAGAACATGCAGACCATTTACGTATTGTCCTTGGAATTCTTCGGGCTCGAGAATTGTATGCGAAATTTTCAAAGTGCGAGTTTTGGCTGAATTCTGTGACATTTTTGGGCCATGTTATTTCAGATGATGGCATTCGAGTTGATACTAAGAAAATTGAAGCTGTGAAGACTTGGCCAAGGCCTACGACGACCACAGAAGTCCGTAGTTTTCTGGGATTGGCAGGTTACTATAGAATGTTCATAGAAGGATTTTCCTCTATTTCAGCCCCATTGACGAAGCTAACCCAAAAGTCAGCTAAGTTTCAGTGGAATGATGCTTGTGAACGCAACTTCCAAGAGTTGAAGGACAAATTAACCTCAGCCCTAGTCTTGACACTCCCAGAAGGGCCAGATGGCTATGTTGTATATTGTGATGCTTTCGGTGTTGGGTTAGGATGTGTGTTAATGCAGCACGGTAAAGTCATTGCTTATGCCTCAAGACAATCACGGAACCATGAAAAGAACTACCCAACTCATGATCTCGAATTGGCTGCAGTTATTCATGCATTAAAGATGTGAAGACATTACTTGTATGGTGTGCGTGTTGATATCTATACAGATCACAAGAGTATTCAATATATTTTCAAACAGAAGGAGTTGAATCTGCGGCAGAGGCGGTGGTTAGAATTATTGAAAGATTATGATGTGAGTATTTTATACCACCCCGGGAAGGCAAATGTAGTAGCTGATGCGCTTAGCCGCCGATCGATGGGAAGCCTATGTGAAATTCCTCCGGAGAAGAAAGAATTAATTCATGAGCTCCACCAACTAGCTAATCTTGGAGTACGTTTAATTGATTCAGGTAGTGTAGGGATTGATATTAATAATCCCACAGTTTCGTCCCTGAATATGGAAGTGAAAGAGCGTCAGTATGAAGATCCTCATTTGAGCCATTACAGAGACACATTTCATGAAAAATAGAAGTCTCCATTTGAAACTTCTATGGATGGAATTCTTAGACACCGAGGCAGGCTATGTGTTCCGAATGTTGCAGAATTACATTGCCGAATTCTAGAAGAAGCACATTATTCTCGGTATTCTATTCATCCAGGAGCGACAAAGATGTATCATGATCTCAAGTTTATATATTGGTGGGATGGCATGAAGAAAGACGTAGCAAAATTTGTAGCTCAATGTCCAAATTGCCAGCAAGTGAAAATCGAACATCAAAAGTCAGGAGGATTATTGCAGGCAATGGAAATCCCTACTTGGAAATGGGAAATGATTAATATGGATTTTATTGTGGGATTACCTCATTCCCGAAGAAATTATGATTCTATATGGGTGATTGTGGATAGATTGACGAAAGTAGCTCACTTTCTTCCTGTTAGAACCACATACTTAGCAGAAGATTATGCAAGGTTGTATCTCAAGGAGATTGTGCGACTCCATGGTATTCTGATATCCATTATCATAGATAGAGGAGGGCAATTTACAGCCAAGTTCTGGAAATCTTTCCAAGAAGGTCTAGGTACTCAAGTAAAGCTTAGCACGACATTTCATCTGCAGACTGATGGGAAGCCGAACGTACCATTCAGACCTTGGAGGATATGCTAAGAGCATGTGTTCTAGATTTTGGTGGTAGTTGGGACGACCACTTACCTCTAATCAAGTTTGCATATAAGAATAGCTACCATTCCAGTATCCAAATGGCTCCGTATGAAGCTCTATATGGAAGGAAGTGCAGATCCCCAATTGGATGGTTTGAAATAGGAGAAGTACAGCTAATAGGCCCCGAGTTAATTCAACAAGAAGTAGAAAAAGTCAACGTGATCCGAGATCGATTATTGACAACCCAAAGTCGCCAAAAATCTTATGCGGACAACCGCCGGCGAGACTTAGAATTTCAAGTTGATGATGGGGTATTCTTAAAGGTGTCACCAATGAAAGGAGTGCTGAAATTTGGTATGAAAGGAAAGTTAAGTCCTCGATATATTGGACCCTATAAGATTATCCGCAAGGTGCGTCAAGTAGCTTATGAATTGGACTTACCTCCAGAACTTGAATCAGTCCATCCAGTTTTCCATGTCTCAATGCTCCACAAATGTGTTGGAGATCCTACGGGGATTGTCCCAATAGTTGATGTTCAAGTGACAGAAAAGCTAGTCTATGAAGAAGTGCCCATTGTCATATTAGACAGGCAAGTATGGAGACTACGAAATAAGGAAGTGGCCTCACTTAAAGTCTTATGGCGAAATAACAACCGAGAAGAAATGACTTGGGAAGCAGAAGAGAGTATGAAATCCAAATACCCGCACTTATTTCAACCCCCAGAAGAGATCCACGATGAAACATCGGGATTATGAGGTATGTATGTTTTCTTTTATGCATATGGGTCGTGTGTGGCCAACTTATATTGCTATTGTGTTGTGGCCCTGTGAGGCAATATTATTATGGGTTGTTGTGACAGGATGGTAGTGTCATATTATAGGGAAACACTGGCAAAATTTTCATAGAATTGCCGAGTGCTTAACATTCGAGGACGAATGTTCCAAAAAGGGGGGAAGAATGTTACACCCCGAAAAAAAAATTCGTTAATGCACAGTGAATAGACTAACGAAGGGCACGACGTATATGATGTTTTAATAAGTAAGAAATAACAATTGATGATTCTAAATGAGATTTCAAAGACATTTGAGGTACGAGACGGAAGTTGTTAAGGAAAGCAAGGTATATGTTATGTGTTGGGCAGGATTTATGAGTATCGAATGAATGATGGCTTAAAGATGTTTTGGATAAGAGTTATAACGTCCCTTAGATTGTTAATGAAGTGTTAAACAAGTGCGAAGAAGGTTCTATAAGGATTTGAGATCAAACGAAGTGACGAGAACAAAATCGGAGAAGAGATATATTATACGACCAATTGTACGGTCCGTATAATGGTCCGCAGAAACGTCACAGTAAAGGTCCCTCACTGATGGGATTATACGGTCACTTATACGGACCGAATAAAATTATACGGACCATATAATGTGTTGTATAATGGTCACAGAATGAGTTGTTGCTGGGATAATTTTACGGTCACTTACACGGACTGTATAAATTTATACGGACCGTATAAGTGTCCGTATAATTTAGTCTGGACAGAATTTCATGTTTTTAAATAAGAGACCCAAGTTTATTATTTTCATTTTCCATCTTCTCATTTTCACTCCACACCTCATGAACCCTCTAGAACTCTCTCCACTCTTCATCTACAAGAATCGAAGTGAAACTAAGGACCAACTTCATCAAATCAAGAGAAACAAGTGCAAGAAACTCACTAGGGTTCATCAAAGGCAAGAAATCTCATGGGAAGTGGAACTAGGGTTTTGCTCAAGTGAAGCATTTCCACTTAAAGCTCATTCCCACATTATCAAAGCTAAGTTTTATGATCATTCCATGTTGTTTAAAGTATTGGGAGGCTGGAAGACTAGAATTGTAGAAGGAGATAGAAAATGGGTTATGAATGTAAGAATAGTGTAATTTTTGAGTAGTAGTTTGGAGTGAATCATGCATATTAATATGTTGTGATTGTAAGTATGCTATAAGTGACATTTAGAATATGGGATAAGCATTATATGTGAGAAAACGCAATAGTGAACTATGACCACGATTATGGAGGAATTGAAGTGAAATTGTGAAATATGGATAATGTAGGTGAATAATGATTGTTGTTTATAATATTGTGAATGTTGTTATGGATGCTTGGGAGTCGATATGTGAAATGAGAAAAGTCGTATAAACAAAGGAAATGCTGCCCAATTTTCTCTAGTCTTAGTAAGCATGTTCTTATAATCGATTAACTAATGTTAATACGAATTTTCTTGAAGGTAGAAACGCGAACATCGAAGGAGAACGATCAAATGATAGAATAGCTAAACGAAAGAGGTATGTGAGGCTAGTCTGTTATTTCTAACGCATGAATCTTATGGCTTGATTTTCCCTCCTTCTACGTGAATTTCCTACATTCCGAAAAATTAAGAATCTATGTTCATGAATAGCCATATGAGTTAAAAATAAGAGATATTATGAACATGATGATGATGAGCTTAAGTCCAAAGATTCTAGAGTTCACGATATGATGTTTATACAAAGCTAATGATGTTAACTACGATCCATTGATGTTGTTTATGGTATACACTCACCTTATATGCTAATTCCTTCAAGGTGAGGCAGAATGCTTATGAATGCTCCATAATGGAATCGGGGGTTCACGACCTTATGTCACCCCGATAAAGTATAGCTGTCTTTGAGTTCTATGCATGCATTATGACGAGTACATGATGATGATATTACACCGCGCCTATATGGCCGAGAAGACACCGCTAAGGCGGGCAGCGTATACACCATGTCTAGGTGGCATGGGCAAACACCACTAGTGGGTGGCATGAGATGGTACCCCGGACGCGGGAGGCCTGGACGCGGGCTAATGATTATCACACCGTACCTATATGGTCGGGCAGTTTATACATATATGCATACATGATATGATGATGATTATGGAGTAAGCCAGCATGCATTATTTCTTTTATAATTGATAGTTAGTTACATGTTGCTCCTCATTTGATGCTTCCTTATTTCATTGATGTATTATTATTGTTGATGCCTTACATACTCAGTACAATGTTCGTACTGACGTCCGTTTTCTTTGGACGCTGTGTTCATGCCCACAGGTAGACATGGAGGTGATCCAGACTCGTAGGAGCTATTACCTGACTTGAGAGCACTCCATTGTTTCAGAGGTGCCATAGATTTATTCGTGTGTGTGTATGTATGTATGTATATATACATATATATATATATATATATATATATATATATATATAGATATATGTTTTGGGCATGACGGGGTCCTGTCCTGTCCATATGTCTAGTACTCTAGTAGAGGCTCGTAGATACGTATGAGTGGGTAGTATGGTCTCACGGATTCTCCTCGTATGTATATGTATTATTTTAATAGCCGGAGGGCTTATGTATATAAGGTAAATATGTTTCAAGTGAAAAATGGTTTTCCTATGATTTGAGTATAAGATTAATGAATGAACGCTTGATGAGTACGATGGGTAATGGTATGAGCGGCGCTCGGTGGTTAGCCCCGGGTACTCGTCATGGCCCCTAGTCGGGTCGTGACAGCTAGTAACTAGGAAATCTTGCCGAATAACCCAAAATTTGTAAGAAAACCTCATTTTTCAAGTTAGGGTTTAAAAGCCATGAAATCCCCCATTTCCAACATGATTCTAACATGATAATCTCTACTAATCTAAGATATAATCGTAGTATAAGAATAGGAATTTTACCCCAATGGTCATCCTTAAGGAACTCTTCAAAATAGCCCTTCACCTAGCTCCCTAGGCCTAAGAATGTGTTTAGAGTGAATGAGGCTCGATTTGGAAACAATGGATTTAAGGGTTCTGGTCTCCATGATCCCGCAGAAGCGGGCTGAGGCTCGCAAATGCGGCCTGTCTTCTAAGGGGAATTAGTCTGCAGATGCAGAACACACTTAACTTCACATAATTTCACAGAGGTACAGAGAATGTCGTAGGTGTAGGCACACAAGTGCTGCCCGTGGTTCGCAGGTGCGGTGCACCTGAACAAAAAATAAGATTCTCCCTAATTCCAATCCAACTCACCTTACCAACCAAGTCAATAGTATAGAAAAGGATCTATGAGAAAGGTATTCTAGGGAAAGAGTAAAATGGCTATAACGACCAAATGGGTCGTTACATGGGAGTTGATACGTGGTGATTTTCACCACTTTATTGTTGCTTTTTACTATAGTTTTTCAGTTCAAAAGTGATCAATTAAGCTAAGGATGCTAATGAAATATATTTGATTTCAGGAAATTGAAGTAATCCAATTGACTTGTCCAAATTAGATGATTAGAGTGAAGATCCAAGTTGATTACGGAAGGTTGGAGAAAGTGCAAAACATAGAAGCTCATTGTGGACCACAATGCTCAGATTGTGGAGCACAATCACAATTGATACCGCAATGCGGTCCACCTGCTAGTGCGCAATGGAAAACTTCAAATAGTTGGTTTTGTTTGTTTCATCACCAGTGTGGAGCAAAATCGTCCATTTGTGGAGCATAATCACCCGATTGTTGGCACAATTCTCCAATTGTAGAGCACAATGTATTCCGAGGGGCATTTTTGGAATTTCTTGCTAGAGACTTTGAAAAGGGTTTTAGAGCAATTTTCTCACTCTCTTCATCCCTGCAGCTGCTGGTGCGATTTAGGAGCTCCTTTTGGAGCTCCCTTAGCCATTTTTCAAGTTTTTCCAAGAATAAAACACTTAGAGTTCGTAATTTCTTTCCAATTTTCATTATGTTTATGCTTTCTAGTTTAGTTTTCATTGAATTTTACATTTCCATGAGTAGCTAATCTTATCTTTTAGGGTTGCAAACCAACCCTAGTGTGTGATTCCTAATGGTTAACTAATTAAATGCTTGAATATGATTGGGTTCATTGTTATTTAGCTAATTACATGCTTAATTTGTGAATTTATGGTTGCAAACATAGATTCATGCCCTGATTGCCTAAGTTCTTACTTGAGAAAGAGGAACTAAGGTTGGGTTAATTAGTTAACAAGAAATTAGGTGAATCAAGTGATTGATATTTCTTAACTAACGGGTTTGAGCTAGAGATAGCAATTACCCAACTTGAGTCACTAATCAATTGCCTTAATTTCAACTATTTCATCTGGAGAAAGTGATTTTGACTTAGACCACTCAATATTGAGTAATATTGAGTGAGTGTTTAAGATATTGATGACCATACCTAGACCAACACCTATCAAGCATAATCTAGTTTACCTAATTGGAATTACACCTAGGTAAGGAAAGCAATCCTAGACCTCAATCCACATTCGTCACAAATTCTAGTTTATTACCTATAGCTCAAGTGTATGCATTCTTATTTCCACAAGCAAACAACATACTTAGCAATTTACTTGTGATTCTTTGCTCTTTGTTGAGTTCTTAAGCTTTGTCAGAAACCCTGCCTGGGGACTCGGGTTCACGATGTCATCAAGGCTGCTATATTACTCTAAATCTCATTTTATCATTTCATTCTAGTTTTATCTTAATATTTCTTTTTATTATTTTGTTAATTTGGTCATATTGATCCGCGTGTCCATAACCACATATACAAATTCAACTGTATCATTTTACGGGTAAACGCGTAATTAGGAGAATTGTTCCTAGAGAAATATATAATTATCAAAATTGGAAAAGCAATCGATACTTCTACTTGGATTTCCTCGGGTGCTACTTATCCATATGTTCTTTTGCCTTATATGTTTGTAGTTTTGTATATATCTTTTCTATCACCGGCTAAATTTATGAAAGAATGTCGATTTATAAATTTACAGGTAGCTTCTACATCTGCACGAAGTGGGGAGAGATACACTAGTTGCAAAAAGTAAAAATGTGCCTTTTCATTTTTGGTATAGATTTAAGACGTGACTCTTTTTTTTTTTTTTTTGGAATGAGTGCAGAAATTGATAGAAATGAAAAGTCCAATAATTGGAGAAAAATAGAGAAATAAGAATACTAATTTACAAGAGTTATCACATCACTCTTCTTTTGCCCTGCTTTATATAGATATATAGATAGATCGTAAATAGTTTGTGGAACATTTTTATTGCATGGCTGATTGATACAAATTATATTTAGATTTGGCCAACATTACTGTTGCTGACGCTTGACGCTTAGATGGGACTCTTCTATGCATCTGGTAAATTATATTTATAGTTGAACATTTTATTATTATTTCAAGTTTCTGTTTTTCCACTACCTATTTTTCCTCATGGCAACACTTTTTTCCTATTTTTTGTTTTTAAAATTAGTGATGCAGTTTTGAAGTTGGTGGCTTGGTGCTGCTGTTTTCTTATAGTTGCCTTGTTGGCATGTTAAGCTGCTACATCTTTTGAAGCTGGTAATGTATTTTTTAAGTCAGTGGCCTGGAGAAATGATGCTTTAATTAAGCTAAAATGAAGTGTCAGCAGCTGCACTCTGAATGTTCAATTTGTTATTGTATTAGTGAAGTGTCTGTTGCAATGTTTTCAAGTTGTTGCTGTATTATTCATCTTTTTGTGTGTTCTTTGTGTCAGTAGCTTTCGCGTGAGTACTTTGTCTTTTTATTTATGAGAACTTTGTGAAGAGCAGTTATAATCAAGTGGTTTTCTATTTTTATGTTGATCGTCTTGCTCTATTATTTTCTAGTATTGAGACAGAGGACATCGAAATCTCAGGGTGTGAGGTTGGCATGTCTTCAGATGTGAATTTATATAGAATACAATGTCTTTGATTGGACCGTTTCTCCTCCTCAATTCATCAACTCCTCACCTCAATACTTACAACAGTCTTTTTTTTTTCCTTGATCAAAGCGTTTAGTAAACATTTACAAGAGAAAATATCGTAAGAAATTTAGAAAGAAAAAATCACTGTGACTGATGGCCGCCTCACTTCGAAATAAGCATTTAACCGATAACCAAACCGTTGATGACCGCTAACCGATTAATCAAAAACCAATAATCAATTTCTTATTGGTTCGGTTGACGATTTAGTATGTAAAGAACCGTTTGAGTTCAAGTTTGGAGCACATGGCATAAGCCAAAGATTCCGGGATGACTCAAAAAGCTAACGAGATGATTCTGGTTAAACCGGACATTCCTCAGAGCAAGGAAAGATCTTTCCAAAATAGAATCAAGAGAAAGCGCTAGAACCGATGTAAGTAAGATCCGCTACAACTAGAAGTCGGTCTGGTACCATCCTCAGGGTACTCAACAACTAGAGTCATCGAACGGCCAAAACGGAACCTAACCAACTGATGATCAGACCTATTCAGGACTCATAAGGGGAAAAAAAAAAAAAAAAAAAAGCAAAATCGATTACACTTCAACTATATGAATGACCTTCCAGTCAAATAAACAAGAATACAAGTTATGCATCGATGACTTTCTACGTAGATGACTCAATCGTATGACTACATTTTCTCATTCTATTCCTCTTTGGCTTTTTGAGAGAGACATTTGGTATGTATTACCAATTAAAGTATTCTGCTGTACTTATCAAAGTTACATCATTTATATACTAATTATCCAGATGTATCGTAATTATAACTGGAGAAAAAACAAAGGCAACCCAGTGTATCCCTGCAGGCCCTATGAATAACAGAGTAACTTTTGTGATATCTGATAAGAAAATCGCATTCCCAGTTCGAAACACCCACACTGATTCTGAGAAACATCCGTTTCCTCTTCAGAAAGTAATTGCAGAAGCACAAATCCAATCCCAAGCTAAAAGCACTTTCTGCTGGCAAACACTCAATGGTCTAAAAAAAATTATTCATCATCCGAAGAATCTCTTGACCTATCACAGAAACATTACAGAAAAGGTAAGGTAAGAAATAGAGCCCGTTTGGATTGGCTTATAAGTTAGCTTATAAGCTGTTTTCAGCTTTTTTGAGTGTTTGGCTGGCAGCTTAAAGTCATTTTGTGCTTAAAATAAGCTCAAAAAAATAATTGGGCCCATTTGACTTAGCTTATCTAAAGCAGCTTAAGCTGAAAACAGCTTATAAGCCAAAAAAAATAAGTTAGACTACCCCAACTTATTTTTTTTAGCTTATAAGCTGCAAACAGCTTATAGGCATAAGCCCATCCAAACAGGCTCATAGTATGGTCAGTAGAGTGTAGTACAAGATTTTCATCAACTTGCTATTTTGTTGATAGGTTAGATGAGAGCAACAAAGTAATCCCAGCCTTAGAGCACTTAGGTCATCAGCGTAAAGAAAACTAATTAGACCTAGCTCTAGTTTGAAAAAATGATATAGTTAGTTCACAGAGTAATTTGACCAAACCTCGTTCATTTGTTTGTAAGAGAAAATGAAGAGAGGCTTTCCTTTTTTTGTTTGATAAGAGAGGCTTTCGTCTTGCAAACACAATAATCACTTCTTATAGAAATTAGAGGATCTTCTACTGTTGCACAGCAAGAAAGAGTAGAATCACTTTCCAAGGTTTTGGGAAGTTAGATGCAGGCAAGGCCTCGTTCCCACAATAACCCGTCAAATAATTAACATGGAACAATGGAGCTTAGCTTTTCACTTTTCACCTTTCACCATTTGGGTAATGGTTTCCTTCATTAGACAAATCTACATATTCATTTTCCAAATTCCGTACATATACTCAATCCAAGCAAAAAACTGCCACTTGTTCAAACATGCAGCTTCTCATTTAAGTATGAAATTTAAGACATAGTCACTATTATATTTCACGGGGAAAGGAAATAAAACAAAAGAATGTAAGCAAAATAATTAAGCATGTGTAATAACATGGTTCTGCAATGTTCAAAGTGCAGATGAGCACACACGAAATATATACAAAAGAAACGGTGGCTTTACCAAGGTGGGAATGGGGGAGAAGATACCCTACTGCAAGGGAAGGGGCCAGAGACAAAAGCAGACTGGGGGAGGGAGCTGACAGGATGGTCTAAGGAACCAGAGAGACAAGGGAAGTGATCAAGGCAGAACAGTTGGTTTGGGGATTCCATTGCTATCAAATTTGGATTTTTACATGGCTGGAGTCAAGCAAGACCTCAAGGTTGAAGAGCGTTTAGGGATATCAATATATCATTAATGTCAAACCTTGATGTTCAAATGGTGGAGTCAAGCTAGCTCAACGTTGATGAAAATCTTTCCCCAATACCTGTCTAGGGAACTGTAAGCAAAGTTTAAACCTATTGACTGACTTTAATGTCATGGTCTTACTGGGTAGACAGCGACCATGGTCCTTGTAATAGCATATTAAACTAGTTTTTTTTAGAATGGTAATGTAACCGGCTATAATAACATATTAAACTAGTCAGGAGATCTTAGTTATTTCTCAATGTGGAGAGCGAAGTTTACTTAGTTTTGTTAAACTAGAGGGGAGGTCCACATTATTCGTCCTAAGTTATAGCTGAGATGTGTGTGAGCTGCAACAATGTAAATAAGCAATTAAAATGACCAACACCAGAAAAGCTCATGATCAGAGTACAGAATAATGTATTCTGTGGAATTAGTCGCCTATAAAAAGTGTAACAGTAGTAGGCACCTGGTGAAATTAGCGGAGGTGCGCACAACCTGACCCGGATGCCACCGTCATAAAAAAAAATTGAAAAAAGTACAGAAGGATGTATTATAACTACACCAAGAAAAACAGTCCTAGGAACATAACAAAATTGAATCTTAGGTGGCATTGTAGGAACATAAAAATTGAATCTTAGGTGGCATTGTAGGAACATAAAAAATTGAACTGTTTCCAGAATCCTACTTCCTCTGTTTGAAAAAGCAGTCCAACTTTCCATTTGGTCAGTCCCAAAACGGTGTCCACTTTCCGTCGAGAGGAAGGTATTAATCAGTTTATACAGCAAAAAATGTTATACGGGACACTCTCACTCTTCTTTAATCTTGATACAACTTTTAGGTTCTTTTATTATCTAAGAACATATAAGTTAGTAATATGCAAACGCTAGTTCCCCCACAAATACTGGACAATGCACAATCCGACTCTTATCTTAATTGTCTAGCATGGTCAAAAGAGACTATGTAAATGATAAAGAGGTAGCTTTCGGTTAAATGAGAGTTGATTTAGCTCAACATATATAACAATGACGGAAAAATTATGTTTTCATAATTCATTGGAATGTAAGTATTATGCTTAAAATCTGTAGTCACCCTATTAATTCCAGAGTAGGAGCTATACTTACTTGCTCAAGAGTCAAAAACATGATAACATTCCACGATCCTAGTCGAAAAAAATTGGGGAGGAAACCCTTATAAAAAGCAAGTGGTCCCTGCATTAGCCATGTTAAGCTACATAAGCATTTCATATTAGTATCTACTAATCCAATAACAATCTTTTCTTGAGATTATCAGGTAAAAAACTGAGATCAGTAATGCAACACAATGAAAGTTGAGAAGACAGGATCACCAGAAAGCAGTTTGTCAACTAGTAACTGAAGGGTGTCAACTGCTCTGAGCTCCCCATTGATGCCAGTTGACACACCAAGGGCATAAGAAGTATAGGTAGACAGGAGGAACTCATACCGAGAGGATAGAAACAAGAATAAGATATCTTTGTTAATTGTCTGTTTTCTGTTTTATAAAAAGACCCCTCTATAGCAATATTTTTCCTCATACATTATTTAGCAATTAGACAAAAAAAATAAGGTCCTCTCTGTCATCAACTATTTGTTATCTATTTCGCTACCTACTCCTACCACATTTCTTTCTTTCTTTTTCTTTATGATCAGTGGAGAAATTCACTCCTCATTGCCTGCAGAGACACTTTTTTTTTTTTTTGGTAACTTATTGCGGAGACACATTTCAAATTCTGGATTATTTTTGACGATGAACGAGTTGTTCATTAAAAAGCATCCAGAAGATGCATGGAAAAGAGACAAATGCGTGATTTCAACTTCGACTTTTGGATTCTCCAATACAAATAAAACAATCGTATGTGTGATGTTCAAGCTGAAACTCGAAGTGTTCAACTAGTTCAAGCATGGCGCTATTGTTTCATACTTTGGGACGTATATTACTTTTCAAAATACAATTGGTGAATGGAAACACCTCTAGTTAGACTTGATACAATTCTTAGTCTACATAAGCAGCAAACAATTTTAGGTTGCAAATTACAGAAGTACATTTTGCTAATATTTTTCTATCTACAGTAAATATGATATGCTGACAAATGACCATCCATTCTGAAGCAAGAAAATGACTGAACAAAATTACCTCGTACTTCAATGTTCTGAAAAAACAATCAAAGGTGTTCTTGTATACTGAATCTCCCATCATTCTTGATTTGACCTAAAAGACAGCAAGCAAAAGACCTTTTCACAGGCGTGAAATAAATTGTGTTTTTACAGAAAGTATTCACCAAACTTCCAACAAAAACTTGACCAAGTCATGAATATCTTCCCTTGGTCGTCACTTAGAGGACCCTTGTGTTTGTGCGTGTGTGAGAATGATGCATGCTTGTACTCTTTGCATTCTTATTAATATAACCATTCATGAAAAACTATGTAATAAACAACAGCACTAGTTTCAGATTGCTAGAAAAAGCAACGCATTATAACAAGCACGTTTTAATAAGTTACTCCCTCCAGATCAAAAAAGTGTCCACTTAACCTTCATCAAAGCAAGAATCACCAAGAACTAGTTAAAAAGAATCACCAAGAACTTCAAAAAAAAAAAAAAAAAATTAGAATACCGTAAATATCAACAATAACACGGAACTAAGCTTGATCAGATTTTAAGTCAGTCTGAGGGGAATTTCCACTTTCTGGTTTAAGCTAAAACTTTCGGTATGGTTTACGAGTTCCTAATGGAATTCGAAAATGCAACAAAGCATGACAGATAGAGCTAAGCCCTAAGAGTATGATAGTCATCGCCACATAACCTCAACTACAGCTTACTTATTCTTTCACTTTTCTTCTAAAACCAATTGCTTGAAAGGTAAAACGCATTGAGTTCTAGCCAGGCAATACACAACTGACACAACGCTTGTATCTGTTCTACCGGGATTCTAGGATTTCTTTTATTCTCTTCACTAACAGTGCTCTAGAGTTTAAATAAACTCCGCCTATACGAGCTTCACAAAGTATAGCGGGTCCGACGTACGGATAAAGGAGGAGGCTTCCAGTAGGTTAACAATCAACATAAACAGTCTAACTATGATAAATCCTTTAATCACCAAACTGAAATTGAGACCCACTAGAGCGAACTGAATATTGAGAATTCGTACACTCCTAACTAGCTTGGAATAAAAAGGTGTAGATAATCAAGTTGACCGACTATCATTCCTCTAAACCTTCTTTTCTTTATTTAATAACAGTGGTGTCTGGACATGAGGCACCAGCTATGCCACATTTTGGTTCATTTCTCATCTATATATCTAATCTCAAAAATTTCTGGTCTCAAAACGATAAGAATCTCCATGATTGAAAAAAGAGTAATTATCCGAAAAAACCATTTTAGAACTGATAAGAGCCAAATAAAAAAAATGCAGGTTCCAGAGGCAGATAATCTCTTTTTTTTTTTTTTTAAATTCACTTAAAATATTGAGAAACAGGAAATTTTACCACATCAACTGGTGAACCAATAGAAACTGCAAAGAATCCAGCACCTAAACCAGCTAGGAGATGAGTTAAAACACTATCTGTAAATCCTGGAAGTTTTACGATTATCTGCAAAGGATCTAATTTTAGAGAAGCAGCATGCGAAATAGTTGCATGAGGTACTACAACAAAACGTCAGTGAATCAAAATATCATTAGATGTACCTCTTTGAGATGATCATAACTGGCCAGTTCAGCAGCATTAATAATAGCATTCCGTGCAATATTTGGCACAATTCCTGTCCACAAAGCCGCCAGCCCTTCCTATAATTTGATCAACTAAAATATGTAAATGATTTTGCTTCAATAGATTACTTGTGCATATTAGGTGCCCGATCACCTGTTTCACTATGGTATAGTATGCATCGAGAGCACCATCATAACGCCTAGATGTACCAGCTTTACCTTCAGCCTGGAGTCGAACTTTTACAAGATCAGTGGGATTAGCCACAGCAATTGCTACTGCACCTTTACAAGGAAAGAAAGACGTCAATACAAAATCATAAGTCTGATCCCCAAAAGCAATATCAAGTTTGTCTCACCAGTAACAAGAGCAGCAAAAACTTTACTGAATAAGGAAATATCTCCAACATAATGGCTGCCTACAACGAATGCCTTGACCTGGTCCAATTACAATCAATCAAAAAATATTTACAATGTCTTTAAATGAAAGCGATAATGGTCAAAAACAGACCTCAAGTATTACTTTTTTGTGGATTTCCTACCTGAACTATCACTAACTATTTATCAAAACACACCTCAAAGCCGACTAGACCAAGTGTTTGAATATAATCGTCAAAAGGTGCGTGACAACTTAATTTGCCCATAAAATTTCGTTCACAGTACAGGTCACTCATAGATTTCGAGGTGTGTTTTGATAAAGAGTTGGTGATATTTCAGGTAGGAAACTTGCAAAAAAGTGATAGTTCAGGTGTGTTTTTTACCATTATTTCTAAATGAAATGTAGGAAAAAAGAATACTAACGGGTTCATATAAGCCAATCCTTAGGCCACCATAAATACATTGGCGATGTAAGCCAGGTATAATGCCTTTCCAAAGAGCTAATAAACCTTCTTCCTTAGCAATTGTAACAACTGTACCTAATAATCCCCTGTACTTGGATACACCACCTTCTCCTGATCCTCTCTTTTGCAGCTGTAGTCGTACTTTAGCCGTGTCTAAAGGTAATGTACACAACTGCAATTTCAACAACCTTAGGGGTTTAATCAAACAGAAATCAAACTTGTTGAATTAGGAAAGAGAGAGAGTACCTCGGCAAAACAAGCAGCGGTAGCACTAATAACGAATATTCCGGCGAATGAGATCTTCGATCCCATTTGATTTGATTGTTGTGTTGCCTTACACAATTATAAGTAAATAGCAAGTAAAGGAATCATACCATTACAGTAATTGATTAGCGGCATTAATAGAAATTGAAAGCTGAAGCAACAACTCCCATAGTACGGTACACTACCCAGTGTTTAATTACTAAAAAGATTCCCACATGTTCTGTGAGATTTCACTTGTTATATTTTTTTCTAATTTTGGGGTGACTCGGCTTTTAAGTTTCAATTAATCTCACGTTACCACTTCCTACATAATTAGTATACCACATATTAAGGGCCTGTTTAGAAACCACCTTGTAATTGGAATTGGTGTAATTACTAGGGTAGGAATTACACATCCTAGTAATTACACAATAGTCTAATTATAATGACATGTTTGTTTGTCATAATGTAATTACATTGTAATTAAAAATGTGTTGTTTTATTGCACAAGTGTAATTACACAGTTAGTTTAACTTAAAAATAAAATTTAATTATAAAAAAATTAAAATTAATATTTTAAAAAGATTTGCCTTTATAAATAATATTAAATTAGTTATTTAGTAACACATTGTTTCTTGAAAATATATTAATTAATAAATCATATATTTCTAACTAATATTGTAAAAAATAAATTGATATATATTTTTTAAATTAATAATATTTAATTTTAATTAATTATAAAACTTAAAAGAACACTTTTTTTGTGAGAACGTCATGGATTGAATGTTTGACAAAAAAATTATATTTATAAATATAATGCTATAACATTATTCAAATGTGTGACACAAAAAATCCATCAAATGTAAGTCAAAAATAAACAATATGTACTGTGAAAGCAAATAGCTTAAAATTGAAAATATAACCTAAATTCAAAATCCAAAAGAAATAACATGATACTCTTATGTCAAATTCCAACATTACATAAGTAAGTTCCAGCGTAACTTCAGTAAATAATTCAAAAGAAAGGGAAAATATAAGTATAACCTCATTCACAATGAAATTCTACTTCAATAATGTTACACCTCGGAAATTTCCCCGTGAACGTACAGTGAAAAGTTGCAGGTTTGCACTTTGACCCAGTTGGTCGTAAAGTGGAATACGACCCGTAAAGTGATTTACGGACCATAAATTGCTATCGTCCTCCAACCTTTCAAAAATTTTAACTTTCTGCCAAATGTCTAAATGGTTAAATACGACCCAGAATACGGACCGTAAATCGAAATACGGCCCGTAAACTGTGACCGTAAACCACCATGACTCTAGCAAACATTTCTGGTTCTGTTATGTTTAAATACGGTGGCGAAGGACGGACCGTAAACCAGAATACGGCCCTTAAAGTGGGTTTACGACACTGTACACCTCAGTCACTGTTCATTCCGGATTAGATTTTAAGTTATTAAAAAGAGACCTAAGCTCATTCAATTCATTTCATTCCACGATATTTTTCTCAAGAAGCCTCTAGAATACTCTCTACTCTTCATCACAAGAAAACCAAAGGAAATTAGTGATCAACTACATGAAACCCACGAAATCAAGTGTAAGAATTACACTAAAGTTTATCTTTCTCAAGAAAACCCAAAAGAAGTGAAGTAGGGTTTTGGTGCTAGAGGAGGAACTCCACTCAAGGCTTGTTCAACCATCATCCAAGGTAACTTTCATGACCATCTCATGTTGTTTAAGGTGTTGAGAGGTTAAGATACCCGAATTGTAGAAAAGTATAGCAAATGGGTCATAAATGAGCGAATAGTGTCATGGTTGAATGGTAGTTGAATGGAATCATGAATGTTGATGGGTTGAAATCATGAATATGTTATAAATGACGCTTAGACCATGAAATAAGTATTACACATGAGAAAACGCGATAGTAAGCTATAACTATGAATGTGGAGAAATTGAAAAGGAATGGTGGATTGTGGTCAATGTATACAAACGATGATTGTTGATTGCGATATTGCGAATATTGTTGCGAGCGTTTGGGAGTTGATATAGAATACGGGAAAAGTAGTATAAATAAGGGAAGTGCTGCCCAATTTCCTCTAGAAATGGTAGCACGTTTTTATAGTCGAATAACTAACGTTAGTACGAATTCCCTCTTGAAGGTAGAGACGTGATATCAAAGGAGAACAAGCGAACGATAGCTTGGTTAAACATCAAAGGTATGTGAGGCTAGACCTTTCTTTCTAATGGCATGAATCCTGTGGTGTACTTTCTTTCTTATCTGTGAACTTCTTAAGTCCCGAAAGATATGAGCCTATGTCCATAATTAGCTACACAAGGTAATGAGTTAAAGTTTAATGATTCTAATGATGTTATTTATTGCTTACACTCACCTTATATGTTAATCCCTTCAAGGTGAGGCAGAATGTCAATGATTGCTCTATAATGCAATCGGGGGATCACGACCTTACGTCACCCCGATAAAATATGGTTGATCTTGAGCCTTATGCATGTATTATGATAAGTTAAGCATATTGTGATGATATTACTATTACACCGCGCCTATTTGGCCGGGCAGTCACCGCCAAGGCGGGCAGCTATGCGATACACCATGGCCAGATGGCATGGGCAGACACCACTAGTGGGCGGCATGAGATACTACCCTGGACGCGGGAGGCCTGGATGCAGACTCATGTTATGATTATCACACCGATCCGATATGGACGGGCAGTTTATAAATGATGCATATATGATATGATAATGAGCATAAGTAAGACAACATGACTTGTTTTCTTTATACTTGACAGTCAGATCCAGATGTGCTATACTGATATCTTTTTTACATCATTGTCTTATTTCGTTGTTTATGCCTCTCATACTCAGTACAATGTTCGTACTGACGTCCGTTTTCTTTGGACGCTGTGTTCATGCCCACAGGTAGACAGGGAGGAGAGCTCGATCCAGATCTGTAGTAGCTGTCAGCTGATTGGAAGCCCTCCATTGTCCCGGAGGTGCTTATGATTATTCTCTTGTGTATATATGTATATCTATATATATGTATTTTGGGCACGACGGGGTCTTGTCCCGTCCCTATATTCAGCACTCCAGTAGAGGCTCGTAGATACGCA